>NC_056732.1:602872771-603172771 GCF_019279795.1 Protopterus annectens
AGTTGCTTACTGTACCAAGTGATGAAATACAAGGACATGTCATAATATTATTATACAATACAGTACATGTTCAGGACTTACCTTGTAAATGTGGCAGTTGACACAGTGTTAGTTCAGGGCTGGCTGTGATGCAAGCAATAGAGGGGAGGTAAAGGCTGTGGCTCTGAGATGAGGCTGGCAGAGGTCACAGGTTTCCTGTATTGTGCACCTGTCCACCCTGTAGCACACTACAATGTCCATGTCATGTATGTTGTGCTAAGTTAAATGTGGCCTGAAAACTCTTCTCTTTCTCAGCCTAGGCCTATTGGCAGCAGCAGCATTGCCTGTAGCACATATAAATGGAATTAAGCAGCAGCAGCAGCAGCTCCTAATATTCTGGTTGTCTAGACTTTGTGTCTTTACTCAACTACTTTTGAAATCCACAGGAAAAAAAACAGCATGGAATCTAAATGGTTGCTTTATAACTTCATGAGTAGCTCCACCAGATTGGTTTATTAACATGCAATTTAACTGCTTATGTTGTAATTAGCATCTCTGAAACACAGTCTAGATAAATAATAAACTCCATTATAAAAAGGCAGATGTCTAGCTAGCTAAACTGATGGTGAGGATACTTGCTACATGTTTAGCAAAGCAAGCGATTTTCCAAGCTATCTTTACAGAAGAGTATTGAACTCCAGCAAGTATGCTGTCATTTTATTAGCTACATAATGCATATGCTGGAATATATTAATGAATAATGCTAAGCAAAGCCTTTTACACTGTTATCTGTATACTTTAGTTAGAAGTGTACTGATGGCATGGCCATGTTTGTCAAGCCATTTCAGAGGTACAAATGATTGACAATACATGAAATAATACGCTGTGTGATAAGTATGTACAAATGTTTCAGGGACAGGTCCTTTGAGAGCATGTTTAGCATTTCCAATGTATTTTATTAGCAAAATGGTTTGTGTGCCTGTTCTTTAGTGGGTGGAGGAAGCAAAGAGAAGTTACTGTTATGTCACAAACTAGAATGGACTGTTCTTCTGGGGAGCTGAGTTACTGCTATGGCATATACAAGGATATGTTGTCCTTGCTACTCTCCTTGTTTTGTATCCTGTCTGTTAGTATTTCACATATGTTGTATGGTGTTTTTCCAGTGGGTACTACTGACTGCCTACGTTAAATGTTTTATCTGGTAACAATTACTGTGTAGTATTGTGTATTATCATTCTGTTGTGTTTTAGGACTAAAAATGTCATTGAGGTGCAGACCCTCCTTCAGTGAGGCAGTAAACACCATAATAATCGGCATGCTACATCAACATGGAGCTTTCCTTCTTGGAAGGGGTTGTCCCAATATGCCAGAGAGGCTGAGAATATGGCGGAAAATCATTAATAACATAAATGCTGTGGTCATCCACAGCCATAATTATGAGCAGGTGTGCCACTGGGCCACTGACATACTCACATCTGCACTGAGGTGTGCAGCTGCTGTTGCCCAAGACCAGAGGATAACCGGGGACCTACTGCAGAACCACCTCTCACCCCCAATGAGGAATATCTGGTGAATCTTCTGACACAGGACAACTCAGAGCAGAGTGGCCTCACAATATGTCCTTGATGTGGTGCAATTCTTCCTCAGACCCAGGAAGAGCTTCCAGGTAGGTTTTGTTACATAACCAGTTCAGTACTGTTGTATAGTAAAACAATTGAAATAAAAGATGTGAGATTGTTAAATCTTGCCGTTTATTCTCACTGATGGGTTCGGAGCTGGTCCTCAGCTCCGACACGGTTGATAGCAAAGCTCAAGGTTTGCCAGTAGCTCAAAACCAAGCCCCTTATCCTGCAATGCACTGCTGGAATTACCTCAGATCTAGTTTGCCGCGGCAAGAGAGATCTCAGTGATCCAGCTAGCTCGGACCATTTGTGGAAAAAATTAGCAAGTTTTTGATAAAAATCTACTTTTTTCTCTTAGATATTTTTTATATATACAGTTTAAGTGTTAGTGTTAAAATTATAATAATAGATCTGAAGTAGTTACTTCATTTGATCTGCAACCTGTGGGTGTCGGATCCGACCTCGGATCCGATCCGGCAGCTTTGCAAGCTCCAAGATCCGAGCTCCTAGCTCCTCCCCCCTACCCATAATCCCCTAGTACCAACCACATTACCTCAGATCGTTTTTTGCTGTGGCTAAAGAAACTTCCTTGTGAAGAGCCCCTGGCTGGGTGAGATCATTGCTGGTTTTTAAACCAATTTTTCTCTCAAAGTTCTCATGTGTGTGTGTTAGTTCCCCTTTTTCTGCTTCTTCTGCTAGTTTTTTGGTCACTTTTGTTAAATTTATAACTAGTTTATCTTCACTCCCCTCCCCCTCCTAGTGTTTGGGTGTGTGTGTGAATGATGTCAGAAGGGCCTAAGGCCATTTTCTCTAAATGTACTGAGTGTGGCCACAAGCTTTCTCCAGCTGATGGCCGCACTCAGTGCGTTTTGTGCCTGGGGGCACCCCATTTGTCAGAGGCCTGCCAAATCTGTGCGGCCTTTAACCCCTGGGCACTCCGGGATAGGAAGAACAAGCTGATCCTGGTGGGAAAGCTCCCCCAGGAGTCGGCTTCTTCTTCCTCTCCCGTTCGGGCTCCAGCTGCTTCAGCAGCTTCGGCGCCGTCTATCCCCTTAGCTCTACACGGGACTCAACCTCCCTCATTGGGTTTGAGCTCTGGGGAAACTAGCGCCTCTTCCCTTAGAGAGAAGAGGCACAAGGATAAGGATGGACATAAGTCCCATAAAAGGCGGGCCGAATCTTATCCTTCGGCTCCGCCAACAAAACTACTAAAATCTCCCTCGAGGGTCTCTGGATCCCCCACCTCTCGGCGCCGTTCGCCCTGTTTTTCGCCGGAGCCGGAGGAGGGGGATAGGTCTCCCTTGAGATTTTTGAGGCGGCCCTCCCGGCCTGCCTCTACTACTTCATCTAGGTCGACCCGAAGCATCTCAGAAGCAGATATGGATCGGATGATGCGTCGGTTCTTACAGACCCAAATGCAGATGGGGATGCTCTTGCCTCCCCCCCCTCTGGGGGGGGGAGTGCAGCCCCCATATTTGCCCCGATCACTCCTTCTCTGACTCGTTTTCGGGTCTCAGAGTCATCGGATCCAGGCCCTTTCGGACCCGGGGAATTGTCGGCGCCGATAGCAGTTGTCTCTTCGACGCCGACTATACCTTCGAGCTTGTCGGACCCGAGCTCTCGGGGCCGAGGGCTGAGTGTCGGATCCGAGGGAGTTGCTGTGTCTTCGGCGCTGTTGGCGTCGGAGCACACCTCTGCCTCGGCGCCGACTGCATCGGCTCCGGCCCCGATCCCTTCCTTGGATCCGAGGAGATTGCTCTCAGAGGCTGGTGAGAGTGGCTCTCCTTCGGCTTTTGAGGTAGTGGAGAGGGTACTGTCGAGGTCCTCCAGATCCCCGACCCGGGCTTCGGATCCACCCATACCCCCACTGTATGAGGGTCTGTCTTCCATCATCTGTCCATCTGGACAGCCTGCCCAAGCCCTCCAGCTAGTTCCCGTGGAGGAACAACAACCCGTGGACGAGCCCTTTTCAGACAGTCCCACCGAGGAGGTCCCTCGAAAACATCGGTGCAAAAGGAGGCACCTGGACTCCCCCGAGTCCATTACCACAGACACAGATTTAGATGTTATGGAGGGTTCCCCAAGTTCACCCCCTGAATATGTCTCCTTTGGAGACATCATGGAAATGTTGCGTATTAGAGGGGGGTGGTCAGCCCAAAAGCCTTCCCTTGATGAGTCCGTGTTCCTGGAGGCCTTTGAGGCAGGCCCATCTACCTCCTGGGTGTCCCCTCCGGCCAACCCCCTGGTGGACTTAATTACCACCAGGGCTTGGAAGGAGCCCAACACCGTGGAGCCAATTCCAAGGCGCCCCGATAAAGTCCTCAGCCCACCCACAGATAGACCGTCTTGGGCCAAAGGAACCCCCGTTGATGCTATGTTGGTGGTGGCGGCCACCAAGAAAGAACTTGCGCAGGAGAGTTCTTCGGTTCACCCGCTGGATAAGGAATCTCGAGCGCTTGACCGGATTGGGAAGCGGATGTTTGCTTCAGTGACCTTTTCCATAAGGGTGCTGAACTATATGGCACATACCATTAGGCTACAGCGAAACTTGATTAAGGAATACGCTGCAGCCCCCACCAGAGTCCATGTCGGTCCCAGACAAAAAGGTTTTTGAGACTCAAATGGCCACTCTAAAATCCATCTCCAATACATCTATGCGGCTTCTCTCCCATGCAACGGAGGGAGCCGCTAGAGCTAGCGGAGCCAGGGTCGTCTTGCGACGTCTCTCTTGGCTCCATCTGTGCGACTTCACGGACCCCTTCAAGGCGTCCTTCGCGAACGCCCCTTTTGATGGTTCTGCCCTGTTTGGCAAAACTGTTCGTGACACGCTGGTCCAAAGCGAAAAGGACGGGAAGATGCTGTCTGCCGTCGGAGTCCGCTTCTCTAATCCCCAAAGATCCTTCTCCAGGAATCAGAGGGGGCAAAAGAAGCTGTGGTTCTGTAAGTCTCAGCAATCCCATCCTGCTGTGGACCACTCGTCCTCCAGAGGCAGAGGAGGACAAGGTGGACGCCGGCCCAGAGGCAGAGGGGGGCCACGTAATTTCGGGTTTAGAGAACCTTTCTCAGACAGACCCGCGCAACAGCCCTGAGGGCTTGCCCGACTGTCCCTCTCTGGAGGCAGTCGGGGGGGCGATTGTCGGAGCACCTGCCAAACTGGGAGTCCCTTACAACAGATCGATGGGTGCTCCGGATCATATCCAGAGGTTACTCCATTCCATTCATAAACCTTCCCCCCAAATCCAGACGCCTCCCCAATGTCCCACCTGATCAGAGGGAGGCAGCAGCTTTGGAGATTTCAAAGCTGATAAGAAAAAGAGCCATCCAGCCCGTCCCCCCAGACCAGTCCGGATTGGGTTATTACTCCAGGTTCTTTTTGGTGCCAAAGAAAATGGGGGACCTCAGACCCATCTTAGACCTTTCCGCCCTGAACCTGTTCATACCCAAGGAAAAGTTCCGGATGGTCACTCTCCAATCTATTCTCCCCTTGCTGCGGGAGAACGACTGGATGTGCTCGCTAGACCTCAAGGATGCGTATTACCACATATTAATGGACAAACGATCCAGGAGGTTTCTCCCCTTCCGGCTCGGAGCCAGTCATTATCAATTCAGGGTTCTTCCATTCGGCCTCACCTCAGCCCCCAGAGTGTTCACCAAGGTCATGGCAGTGGTTGCAGCCCACCTGAGACTCCAGGGCATTCAGGTCTTCCCTTACCTAGACCACTGGCTCCTCACCGCGACCAACAAGCATCAGCTCTGTGCGGCGAGAGATTATGCTCTGTCTCTGGCCCACAACCTAGGCATCTCAGTAAACGAGCAGAAATCCTGCCTGTGCCCCACTCAAGCCCTAGAATTCATAGAGGCCAGGTTAGATACACAAATCTCCAAAGTTGTTCTAACGTCAGTCAGGCTGAACAACTTGTCATTCCAGGTGTTAGCCCTTCTTCGGAGCCCTGCTCCTCCAGCGGAGTTAGTCCTGAGGGCACTGGGGTCTATGTCAGCAGCGATCGGTTTCTCTCTTCATGCTCGTCTGCGAATGCGCATATTAAAATGGACCCTTCAAGTCCAATGGTCCTGGCGATCCGCCCATTATGCATGCCAATCCCCCTGAGCAGGGTGTGCAGGGACTCCCTTCTGTGGTGGTTACAGGCGCAGGAACTCAGAGAAGGGAGACCCTTTGTGATTCCTCCGGCCAAAGCCACGTTGACCACGGACACTTCTTGCCTCGGGTGTGGGGGGGGGGCATTGTTCAGGCAGATCCGTTCAAGGCACGTGGACTCCCCTAGAGACCGCATTACATATCAATGTCCTAGAGATGAGGGCGGTGCTTTTGGCGTTGCAAGCTCTCCACGACCTTCTTCCCATAGGGACTATTGCAATCCAGACGGACAACATGTCAGTAGTCGGGTATATAAACAAACAAGGAGAGACCAGATCTTATCCCCTGTGTCGAGAAGCCATGAGAGTGTGGGAATGGGCGATTTCCACCAACCGCTTTCTGATAGCAATGCACATTCCGGGGCGGTCCAACATATTAGCAGACAAGCTAAGTCGAGTGTTCCTCACTCCATACGAGTGGTCTCTGAATCCATCTGTTGTGAAGCAGATCTTCCACAAATGGGGTCAGCCTCGCTGTGACCTTTTCGCTTCTCCTTTAAACACAAAATGCAGCGAGTACTTCGCGATAGTTCCCCCCAGAGGGGAGACCCCCAGAGACACTCTAGTCCATGCTTGGCCTCCCTGACTCCTTTATGCTTATCCCCCCTCCCACTTATGATGAAATTCATCCAGAAAGCCTGTCGGTTGGGGAGCAGAGTTATCCTCATAGCCCCATTCTGGCCTCGACAGATCTGGTTCCCCTTTCTGCGGTCTCACTGTGTGGCACCCCCATGGATTCTGGATCCCAGTCCAGACCTAATCTCGCACCCAGCGAGATGCCATACCCCAAACCTGGTCAATCTCAAACTTGCTGCTTGGTTGATCCAGTTCCATTAATGGCTAGGACTCCTGGTATCTCATCCCCTGTTAAGGCCATTCTGGTGGCGGCTCATAAACCATCTACCAGGAAACTTTACAACAGTAAATGGAAACATTTTTCCATCTGGGCCAAAGATAAAGAATTGGACCCTTTTACTGTCCCTATTCCGACTATTCTGGACTTCCTTTCCCTGCTTTTTAGACAGGGAGCAAGTGCCTCCACACTCAAGGTGCAGTTGGCGGCCATCTCCCATTTTTACGTGGGGGAACGGCATAGGCTCCTTAGCATCTACTAAGTTGTGCAAAACCTTCTTAAGAGGCGTTTGTCTTTTGAAACCACCTGTCAAGACTGTGGTTCCCCCGTGGGATCTCACTCTGGTCTTACAAGCCTTAACGAGACCACCTTTTGAGCCGGCGGCCTCGGTTCCGTTAAAGTTCTTGTCTTGGAAAACTGCTTTCTTAGTGGCTATTACTTCAGCCAAGAGAGTTTCAGAATTACAAGCTCTGTGTATTAAACCTCCGTACCTTATTTTTCACAAAGATAGAGTGTCCCTCAGGACTAACCCATCTTTCTTGCCTAAGGTGGCTACAGAATCAAACATTAATCAATCAATAAATCTTCCTGTATTTTTCCCAAATTTTCACAACAAAGGAGAATATACGTTGCACAAATTGGATGTACACAGACAACTGCATTTTTACTTGCACAGGACTAGAGAGTTTCGCAAGTCGGACCAGTTGTTTGTTTCTTATGCAAAATCAGCCATGGGCAAGGCAATTACTAAAGTGACTGTAGCAAATTGGATCTGTCAGTGCATTATGCTGGGATACACCTCATCTGGGAAGCCAGCTCCGGTTGGCGTCCGTGCTCATTCCACAAGATCTGTAGCTACCTCAACAGCCTTTTGGTCTAGGGTTCCAGTAGACGATATTTGTTCAGCAGCTACCTGGTCCTCATCTCATACCTTCATTTCTCATTACAAACTGGATATCATTTCCAGGAGTAGGGCTTCTTTTGGCACCACGGTGCTTCGGAATATCCTTCCGTAAGGACCACCCAGGTTCTATAGGTTAGCTGGGGACTCTGTCCCACAGGTTGCAGATCAAATGAAGTAACTACTCCATCTGAGTAGATACTTCATTTGTCTGCAACTGACCCCCCCTGCCATCCCCCGAACCTCGTGAAATTTCTCTGATCATTTGGAGTTGGTTTCTGTCTCGAGTTGGTGAGGCAAAAAAAACGATTTGAGGTAATGTGGTTGGTACTAGGGGATTATGGGTAGGGGGAGGAGCTAGGAGCTCGGATCTTGGAGCTTGGAAAGCTGCCGGATCGGATCCGAGGTCGGATCCGACACCCACAGGTTGCAGACAAATGAAGTATCTACTCAGATGGAACGTTATGGTGAGTACATAACTTCTATAATCAGTAGTTTGTGATGGTTAGTGCCCTGTTGGCTTAGTTGTTTTGTGTGGGCCTTTTAGCCCTATTTATAGAGTTAATAATCTCTATTTTCTTCTAGTCAGGTTTTTTTTCTCAGTGGGCCTGTTTAGCCCTGTATTTGTAATTTATAGTTTAACTCTGTCATAGATAGTGCCCGGTGTGGGCTTAGTTGCTTTCCTTAGTTAATTTGGATCTTACAAAGAAAGGAAGGACTTCACCCTACTAGTTTTCAGTATACTGTTTTTTGTATTGTACTATTTAGTATGTCGGATGACAAGGAAAAATCCCTTCCTAAATCGGGATTCAAGAAATGCCCAGATTGTGGGCCGAAAATGTCCGTCACCGATGGACACATTCAATGTGTTTACTGTCTGGGGGCTAAACACCTCCAAGACACTTGGAGCATTTGCCATTCCTTTTCTTCAAGAGTCCTCTTGGAGAGAAGGAGGAATCCAATTGACAGGGGAATACTGCAGCATTCCTTTTCTGAGGTGTTGAGTAGCCAGGAAGGTGTTAGCATTTCTCCAAATCTTCAAAATCTTCAGATCCCAAAGTTGCAAAAAAGGCAAGAACTTCAGAGGGTACAGGGTCAACGGTTCCATAGACCTTGGAACTGAGTGTCCCTTTGATTCGGAGCCAGCTCCCAGTCTTGGAGCCGGTCTCTGAGGTTCCCTCTTCTCCTTTGCTCCAGTCAGCACCTTTGGTGCATTCATCTAAGTCTTCAGTCAGCCTTTCGGATTTAGACATGGATTGGCTAGTGCAGAAGCTTTTACAGGCACCAGGACTTGCCATATTGTTTTCGGCCATGACCATCTCATCGGTGCCGAAGACCATTGAACCGGATTTGTCTACTCCTCCTCCGAGCCGTACCGGACCCTCAGAGCTGAAGGAACCCGAACCGATGATCGTCGAACCTTTGGAGCCAACACCTGCACCATTGTTATCGGCTCCATCTACTCGGATATCCTCGGCACCGACTGAGGACTCTAGGAGCCGATGCTCTCCCATCAGGTACGGGGACGACAGTCGGATCGATTTGTCAGTGCCGACTCTTCCTCTAGGGCTTCGGCTTGGATGAGCTCGGCTCCTACCTTGGGCTCGGAGCCCATGGTTTCGGTGCGGGAGGATCGGACTGTCCTTCCGGGTCCATCTACCCCTTCTCGTCTGAGCCATGGCGCCTTCGATGCTATGAGGAGAGGCCTGTCTCCCAAGACAACATCAGCATCAGTTCGGCCTTCCCTCTCCCCTCAAGCTCCTGTGTCTGCTTCTTCATCTACCGGTCCCCCTAAGCATAGAGACCCTGAGCCTCAAGTACGCCCACAGGGCATCCCCTGCTCTTCTGAGACCTCCCCAGATCCCCCCACTGAGAAGGTGCCCAGGAAGAGACTGAGCAAGAGGAGGCACTTAGACTCCCCACAGTAGTCTTTGACATCTGACACGGACTTGGATGAATCAGAAGGGTCCCCTCGAGCCCCCTCTGAGGATATCTCCTTTGCGGAGATATTAGAGATCCTTAGTCAGAGGGGCAATTGGCAGTCTTAAGACCCCTACTGAGGATGAGTCCATGCTCTTGAAGGCTTTTGGGTCTCAACCTTCCACTTCTTGGGTGTCTCCACCTTAAGACGAGCTCATGTAACTGATCTCTCGTAAGGCATGGGAGTCACCGGAGACCATGGAACCTGACCCTTGCATGCCAAATAAATTCATGTCTGCCCCAGTGGACAAGCCCTTTTTGACCAAGGGAGTGCCTGTTGATGCCATGGTGGTAGCTGCAACCACCAAAAAGGAAGTGTCTGAAACATCCGCATCTATCCATCCTCCTAACAGAGATTCTAGGATCATGGATAAATATGGGAAATGCATGTTTATTTCAGTGACTTTTTCTCTGCGATCACTAAACTACTTAACCCATTTTACGAGACTACAAAGAGATCTCCTGAAAGAGCTAGGAGATACTCTCCAGGGTACGGTAGCTGCAGGGGTTGCCAACAAAGTCAACACACAGCTCGTTACCCTAAACTCAGTTGTGAACTTGTCCATGCGTCTCATATCTTATGCAGCTGATGGTTCGAGTAGAGCCGCTAGTTTGGGCATTGCTCTCCGAAGACAAGCCTGAATGCATCTCTGTTCCTTTGCGGAACCCTTTAAGTCTTCCTTTAT
The DNA here is from genome assembly GCF_019279795.1 of Protopterus annectens. NCBI lineage: Eukaryota > Metazoa > Chordata > Ceratodontiformes > Protopteridae > Protopterus > Protopterus annectens. The sequence continues at coordinate 602,882,948 of NC_056732.1, forward strand.
CAACACCCCATTCCATGGCTCATCACTGTTTGGGCCTAAAGTAAAGGAAACTTTAACCAGGTGTGAGCAGGAAGGCAAGACCTTATCTGCCGTTGGAGTCCGTTTTTCTACCCCTACTCGGCCCTACCCCAAGGGCCCTAGGGGATGGAAATGTGGTTCCAAAAAGCACAGGGAGCCTTTCAGGACACTCGTGGAGAAACCCCCTCTAGAGGCAGAGGAGGGGGTTATAACGGAAGACGCCGCCCCCACAGCAGAGGGGGTCCGCAGCAACAGGGTGACAGGGGTCAGTTCTCTGGTCAACCCTACCAGTGCTCCTGAAAGGGGAACCAGCTGTTCGGCTCTGGAGGCAGTCGGGGGTAGCTTGTCTTTGTACACAGAAGCCTGGCTAAATATAACATCATATACATGGGTACAAAGCATCATTTCCAGAGGATATTTCATACCGTTCTCTTTCCCTCCCATTCCTGTAAACAGAATCCCAGATGTTCCGCCCAGTCTCAGGGAACAAGCAATCATAGAGGTCCACAAATTGCTAGAAAAAAAGAGTCATCCAACCAATCCCAGCAGACCAAGTTGGATTCGGAACTTACTCAAGATTCTTTTTGGCACCAAAGAAAACAGGGGACTGGAGACCTATCTTGGGCCTCAGCAGACTCAACCAGTTCGTAAAGAAAGCGAAGTTCTGAATGGTCACGCTTCAGTCCATTCTTCCCTTCCTAGGGAAATGCAATTGGATGTGCTCCATAGATCTCAAGGACGCGTACTATCACATAAAGATGAACAGACACTCCAGAGATCACCTGCGTTTCCGGCTGGGAGCCAATCATTACCAGTTCCGAGCCCTGCCCTTTGGTCTCACTACAACCTCCAGAGTGTTCACCAAATGCATGACAGTGGTCACGGTTCATCGGAGGCATCTAGGATTCCAGGTGTTTCCATACCTATACGATTGGCTCCTCACCGCTACCACCAGGCATCAATTGATTCAGACAATATTATACACTCTCACACTCTGCCATCAATTAAGCATTACAATCAACTTCGAAAAGTCTGCCTTATTGACATCACAGCATACCGTTGTTATAGGAGCAAAGTTAGATACCGCAACTACCACTCTACGTCTTCCAATCAAAAGAGTCTCACTTCTCCGCCAACACGTCAGCTCACTGGTGTCAAAGAGCAAAGCTACAGCAGCAGAGGTCTTGAAGGTGCCAGGTTTGATGGCGGCAGCAATCCTGGATATACCACTCGCAAGAATACATATGCGAATTCTTCAATGGCTCCTCTTTGCTCAGTGGTCATACCAGAAACTACTGATGCACCAAATGATTCTCATCACGGATTCTTGCAAGAGAGACCTTCGGTGGTGGTTGACATCTCTTCATGTCACAATCGGAAGACCCTTTGCCCCACCCAGTAGCCACTGTGACCACGGACGCTTCCCTGATAGGGTGGGGGGGGGATTTTCAGGGAAAGACTGCCCAAGGCACATGGATGGATCAAGAGTCACATTTGCATATCAATGCTCTGGAGTTGAGACCGGTATTTCTGGCATTGCAGTACTTTCAGGACTCTCTTCCTCTAGGAACTATTGCAATTCAGACGGATAACATGTCAGTAGTCTGGTACTTGAACAAGCAAGGTGGAACCAAGTCTTACCCCCTTTGTCGAGAAGCCCTCAGGGTCTGGCAATGGGCTGTGTCATCCCAGCGTTTTCTGTTAGCAACGCACATCCTGGGGAAATCCAACGTGATAGCGGACAAACCAAGCAGGGCGATATTGCTCCCTCATCAGTAGTCTCTCAAACAACAGGTTGCAGAGTTGATTTTCCACAAATGGGGCCAGCCTTGCTGCGACCTCTTTGCCAGCCACATCACTTCAAAATGCAGAAGCTACTTTGCCCTAATACCACCTCCGGGACATCCCCTGAGAGATGCACTCTTACACGATTGGCCCTTGGGTCTCCTTTATGCATTCCCACCCTTCCCATTGATACCCAGATTTTTAGAGAAAGCAAAATCACTGCATAGGACTGTTATCCTTATAGCCCCCTACTGGCCTCGGCAGATTTGGTTCCCGTTTCTCCACCATCACCTGTTGGAAGATCCATGGATCCTGGACCCAGTTCCGGACCTTCTGACGCACCCATCAAGGGGACCTCCATCCTTCTTTGCAGTTCCTGAAACTGACTGCTTGGCTAATCCACTTCCCCTAATTGCCAGGCTTCATTCAATTTCAGAAGATACAAGACAAATTCTCTTGTCTTCTCACAAGCCATCCACCAGGAAATTATACTGCAGTAAATGGAAAAGGTTCTCAATTTGGACCAACACACAGAAAATTGACCCTTTCCGAGCTCCGCTATCGTCCATTTTAGAATTGTTGACAAAGATTTTTAAGGAAGGGGCAGCAGCTGCTACAGTTTGAGTCCAGTTAGCTGCCATCTCAAATTTCCACCTTGGATTTGGTGGCTCGAATGTTATGGGCCATAAGTTATCTAAAACTTTTCTTAAAGGTGTTCTTCACATGAGACCTCCTGTCAAAATTCCTTATTCTCCCTGGAATTTGAACTTTATGCTGTCTCAAATTATTCTCCCCCCTTTTGAACCAGCATCTTCTTGTGATCTCAAATATTTATCCTGGAAAACTATTTTTCTAGTGGCCATTACTTCTGCCCACAGAGTGTCAGAACTCCAAGCATTATCTGTCAGACCACCTTACATGATTTTCCATGCTGATAGAGTATCTCTCAGAACAAACCCCTCATTTTTGCCTAAAGTCTGTTCTGAATCCAATATCAATCAGGTCATTGAGCTGCCAGTCTTTTTTCCCAACCACTCTAACAAATTGGAATACATGCTGCACAAACTTGATGTACACAGACAGCTCGTATTTTATCTTGACAGAACTAAGGATATTAGAAAATTAGATCAACTTTTTGTATCCTTTTCAGAAGCCAGAAAAGGTAATCCAGTGGCTAAAACAACTTTATCTAATTGGTCATCTGATTGTATATCCTTTCTTTATACGAATGCTAGCATGCCATTGATGCACAAACCTAAGGCTCATTCTACCAGAGCCGTTTCTACATCTTCTGCCTTTCAAGCTAAATTGCCCCTTGACAATATTTGTGCTGCAGCCACTTGGTCTAAGCCTCATACCTTTATCACACATTACAAAGTAGATAAGGCTTCCAGGGACAGGTCTTCCTTTGGTTCCATGGTACTGAAAAACGTACTTCCATGAGCCACCCAAGATTGAGGGTGCTAGGGATGCTACCCATCAGTGAGAATAAACGGTGAGATTTAACAACTTCACATAAAGAAGTTATGTACTTACCATAATGTTCCATGTGAGTTGTTTATCTCACCTTTATTCTCACACCGCTCCCTCCTTCCCCGTCCTGGCTGACAGTTGACTTAGAGGCTAGTACCATCCTGGTTATTCAATACTACTTCTTCCCTTTCGGGAAGTGCTTCATTGTAGAAATAAATAAAAGGGTATATATACTCGCAGCAAACAAGATCTGAGGTAATTCCAGCAGTGCATCATGGAATAAGGGGCTTGGTCTCAAGCTACTGGCAAACCTTGAGCTTTGCTATCAGCCGTGTTGGAGCCGAGGATCAGCTCCGAACCCATCAGTGAGAATAAAGGCGAGATAAACAACTCACATGGAACGTTATGGTAAGTACATAACTTCTTTTTACTTCTGTATCACTTTAGTTTTTTTTGGGGGGGGGTTTGAATATAAGTACAGTGATAAGCTCAGTTTGTAAAACATCATGCTGATTGAGAGGAGTACATGTAGTACCTCCTGTGTTACTGTTAAATGTGATGATGTTAGCCTTATCTTGATTAACTTCTTTCAGGAATCCAGCACCACAGGCCTTATGCAGTTTGTAAGCATAATCAAGTTATTTCAGGACTGCAGATCAATTTATAGTAATTTAATGTGTCATTTTAGGCCTGTTGTGTATATTGCTGTACTGTCTGTAATAGTCGTAGCACTGTTAGTTGTATAGCATATACTGCACCATAGCAGTGCAGGTATTAATGTATGCTTGTGTTTCTCCCTTTTTATCACAAGTGATCATGACAGTGGGAATGTGGGCCCTGTGCCATGATGTCAGTGTCTCATCACACACTGATGATGATGGTGGCGGCAAAATTGAGGGACAGTTGGAGGGTACACAGGTTGAATCAGACACAGAGGTTGACATCCAGCCACAACATTATTTTTCCCGACACACAGCCAGTAGGCCTAAGCCTACCCAGTCCACTGAGCCCACAAATATAGGACAGTTAGAGGGCAATGACATTGAGCAGGGAAGTGTGGCTACTGCGGCTTCAGTGCCTGTTGAGTCTGATAATAGCCAAAGTTTTGCTGAGGTGCCACACCGAAGGGTTGATGGGGTGCTTGGAGGGGGTCTCCACCTGCTGCAGGTGTCTCTTGCCCTTTCACACAGTGTAAGTTTAGGGCCATCATGGAAGCACAAGCATGTTAAGAAAGGTGCTCCAGACAAATGCTCAGGGTTGTGGATGTGGCACAAGCTGACATGCGTGATTGCCTCCACTGTGTCACCGATTCCTGTATCGGATGAATGATACAGTGGAATGAGGAGTGTCTGTCATGGAACAAGCAGTGTCTGTCATGGAACGTGTGCTGGGAGGGAAAAGGCATGCTTGTGGGCATAGGTCAGCCACAGCATCTGCAGAGAGGCAATGTGGCCATTCCCAATCATGGTCCCATAGTGGCAGTACTTCCACTGGTCCATCAGGGAGTGTAATGTCCACACCTACATGTGGCAGGCCATGGGGTTGTGGTCCTGGGTGTTCCCTTGAAGGGAGCACATCCAGCAGACATTGGTCATGCTCAGGTAGCAGCACTCCAACCTTGGACGTGGAGGTGCCAGTGCAGCTCCTGCCAGAGCCAGTTCCCATGGTCGGGGGTGGTAACATTGAACTGCCACCTCTATCATGCACAGCTCACACCTGTTCAACATACCAAGACGTAGAGCTAGCACTGAGCTTGGCTGAGTTCATGCAGACTCTCACACCACATTCATATGGAGCACCCCTACAGATACATACACAGCCTGCCTGCTTCCCTTTCTCCCCCACAAATACTCACCGACCTTTTATGTCAGCCTAGGCCTCCTGCCCCCCCCCCCCCCTCCCCAGCACCCTGTGCAAGTAATAACTGTGCCATATATCCCTGTTTTCTCTCATTTGGATTCAGTGATACAAAAGCTGTGTGTCAGATGCACAGGATGCATAGCAACATTAGTGCCAAGTATATCTGCATTTGTATTATTGAACTGATAATTGTAGTTGTCAGTTATATTTGTCTTGCCAAATGATACAGTGGATAGCACCATCATGACAGGACTTTCTAGTGTATTCTCTTGTAAGGTTTGTGAAGTCAGGAACTGCAATGTGTGTCATTACTTTATAACATTTCTCTTTAATGTTTTCCAGTACGTGCACATCATAAGACATGCCATCACATGCAGATCTCAGGAATATATGAAAGCACTGTAGTCAAACTCATCAGAACAGTAATAGAGTATAATGATCTCTTTTGCAAGAACCTCACCAGACACATGCAGCAGCTAGACAGACCACAGGGCTTTCTCATCAAGATAACACAGAACCTACTAACCATGAAATAATGTATGTGGGTAGATTAACAGACATGTTACTGTCATCTATCTGGTATTGCATTACATTGCAACTGTGATTCTAAGCCTATTACTTTTGGTTTAACTACTTGGGCTTCAGGCGAGTTGTCTTACTAAGGTTTGTAGTCTACACTCTGGTGGGAGGAGAGGGTAGCCTCTGGCCTTCTGACCTGGGAATTGTTGGTTGTGGCTGCTGTTACAAGTCTCCTTGTTATAGTTTAGCCCTTGGCCTCCAAACCAGTTATTGAACATTAGGAAGGTTTCTGGTGTAGACTCTTGTGGCAGGGAGGACAGCCTACAACCTTCTAAGCTGGGAATTGCTGGTTGTAGGTTTATTGTGTCTGTTATTCTGAAAGTGTCTGGTTTAAGCACTTGTGTTCCGGACCACTTATTTCACACTAGGAATGTTTGTTGTCTACACTCTTGTTGGAATATCTACTGGATTGCTGCATTATTTAAAATGTTTGTTCCCCTGTTGTGACTGTGATTTCCTGTACTTTGTATTTCTACGACTTCTGCATTTTATAGCATAGGCTCAATTCAAGCTTTCTGAATCTACACTGTTTGGTATCACTGGAGCACTAAAACCAGCCCTCTTCATTAAGAACCCCCCCCCCACACACCCTTGTGGCAGAACTGTGTAGCCAAGAATCCATCTGACTTGGGGATTGCTGGAATGAGGCTCACTGTTGGCCTTTCCCTTGTTTTACTTGTTTAAAATAGTTTAACTTCATTTATATTCCAGCATTGTGTTTTGGGGTGTTTGCACTCAGTTTACCATAGCTGCTCAGAGCTTGCACTGCTGCCCTGAGAGCAACTCAGGTGTGCATTGTGAAACACTAACACATTTTTGTAACCCTAGCCCTCCATAGAATAGACACATTTTTTTAGTCTTACACCAAAACCTGGTCCATCTAGCTCACTCCCCACTAGTTACTACAGTATATACCTTCCATAATGGATGGACAGTTTCCCACCATGTCTACAGGCAGCCTGATGAACATGGGCATCATGAGGCAACAGAGCAATTACATCATGTATACTGACAACCAGTTACTGCTAAAACAACTAATACAACATATGAGAGCTGTATCTATACTATGCATTTGGAATGAATTCTCTCATATAACAACAAGCCATACATCAAACACGTCAACATACACAATTCACCTGTTGCACATAAGCTGACAACACATAAACCCACATACACGGAGGTACTCGCTAGAAACCTAATTAAAGATCTGAGACCTCCCAGGCACAAACATACTGCACATGGTGCAGACCCAACAGAATCTACTACACATAATAATACACAGACAGTGTCTCAACCAATAAACCCCTCAGACAAAACACCTCGAAACCAAGTGTCTTGCTTATAAGTGATTCCATAGTGAGACACACAGATGTCCCCATCACAAGGCTGAACAAGGAGAAGGTCACAGTCAGCTGCCTGACAGGTGCCGGGGTCCGTCAGATCACACACACACACACACACACACACACACACACACACACACATTCATCTCTCTCAACAACAAGTACCGTTATGACTCTGTCATAGTCCATGTTGCAGTGAATGACTGAAGAGGTACCTTATTGTACTACATGAAGGTGCTTGCCTCCGTCATAGTGGCCTTTTTAGGCAATGTCAGAAGTAAAGTCCTAATGTAAAGAATTCCACCACAGACAAACTGAAGGTTATGCTGCTTAATGCAAGGAGTATAAGTCAGAAACTGCACTCACTGGAAGAACCCCTTACCTTGGAAGATGCCCATGTCTGTGCAGTCACACAGACGTGGTGGCCATGCAGGGGTACAATGCCTTCCACACATTCAATCATCAAAACGAACATGAAAGAACCAAATGTGGAGGTGTATACATCTTCATTAAAGACAAACACACTGCAAGACTAGTGAAAGACTATGACTCTGTAGTGCTACTCCAAGTCCAACTATAACGGTATGTAAAACCTCTCTTCCATATCACTGACAGCTACAGGTCCCCCATCCTGAACCACAACAACCACTCTGCCTACATGGGCCTAATTGAGTCACTCACTAGACAGCTAAACACCTTGGTCATATGTGACTTCAACTCTTTCCATTGATTTGGAGTTATATATGTGCACAAACACACTCATCCTAAGGTTCCTGGACCTTGTTAATACACATGATAGTCTGCACTCCCACAAGGGGCTTGAGTGTCCTAGACTTAGTACTGACCAACATAGTAGTTCTCTGCACTAACCCCAGTGTGTTGGCCCCCTGGTCAGGTCAGATCACAGTTCAGTCTCGTTTACATTCACAAACATAGCAGACATCCCATGAAGAGCAGAAAGGATGAAACATTTCTCCAAAGCAAACTACAGGCTCCTAACAGATGCCATAAAGAGTTGCAAACCCTCTGCTACCACTATCAACAATGACTGCTATACAGAGGTGTACACATATGGCCTGTATAAACAGCTATACAAATGTATAGAGTTGGCTGAACATGAACAGATCAAAACAAGCTCCTCAAAGAAAACAAGTCACCCTAATGGGCATCAAGCATACATAGGTTATACAACAAGTGGAAGAAAGTAATGTCTAAGAACAAGAGGGAACTGACTCAGCAGAGGAATGAAAAGTCTTCTAAAGACATATACAAACCTGAAGTAGCATCCCTAGCTAAAGATAATCAGGAGGCATTCTTTAGCTATGTCAGATATCTAAAAGTGAAGGCCCAGCTTTGTGACCAACTAGTAGTGGACAGTACCACTCATACTGACCCTGAAGACATCGCCAACCTGCTACCTGACAGTTTGGGGCAAACTACACCTCTCCATCCCCATCAGACATACCCCAAAGCATACCTGTCACCAGTCCTCTACCTATTAACTTCCTATAAACCTAAGGTGACGTCTGCCTGGGCTCCAGTGGGATGGTTGTATATGCAATAATCTGATATAGCTGATTACATCAGCATTGTCTGTTGAGCATATTGTGATAACAGTGTCTCGCATGCTGGAGTAAAAGGATCTCTGTAATGTTAAGTAACATCTGACAGACACACACGCACACACACACACACACACACACACACACACACACACACACACACACACACACACACAGTTGACAGCACCCCTACCTAAATACACAGATTACAGAACACAGTACTTTATGCAAGCGCCATGGCACATCTGACTTTTACATGTCTGCAGATCAACTTATAGTGGATGACATCAGCAGGCCATGTGGGAGACAAGAGATTGGAGGGCTACATGAAATGGATGTGTAGGCTTCTGAAAATATGAAAAAACTTGCAAACCATGTCATTGGAGAAGTAACTGTAGGCTAGCATATCTACTCTGCTAAGTAGAGAGATACACACACACACACACACACACACACACACACACACACACACACACACACACACACACACACACACACACACACACCAGTTGACTAGTTGACTGCAGTGAGAACAGAACCCCTACCTATCTAAGTATACAGACTACAGAACTCAGTACTTTACTCAACTGCCATGGCACAAGTCTGACTTTTACATTGCTGGAGGTGAATTTATGGTAGATGACATCAGCAGGCCATGTGAGGGACAACAGGTTGTGAGGCCTGCAGAGGCACACATTCATAAGTTCATATGAGGCCAGTAGCCTAACTGTACAGTGTGTCCTAGGTGTATAGAAACCTAGCTGTGTGTAAAAACACAAGTACCCTTATTGACTATAGTTGGATGTTTGAGTTTAGCAGAGCAAGGCTGTCAGCACCACCGACTGGCCCTGTCCATGAGGGAGTACACAACTATGTGTATATAAAATATGAGCCGCCAGGGTTTTATTACTTGGGGGGGTGGACAACATATGTATGTATTGTGAATATATGACGTATACTGAGAATGTGCCCTGGAAAACTGATCATATGTACAGAAGATTAGCTGAATTTGGACCGTCACCTCCAGAGAGGGAGAAAGGTGACAACAAAATAATCATGCTGTATAGCCAATTGGACCGAATCAAGTGTGTCAAACAGACGTGTGTGATATGGAGAGCTATATATGGGACATTTTTTTCTAGGGACAAGTGCCCTATATTTTTTTTTCTTGGAGAGAGAGAGGAGTGTTGGGAAAGGGACACAGGTATATCTGAAGCAGGTAATTTTGCAAGGTGAGGAAGCAATTGCTAACAGACCGGACATACAAGACAAGAGACAAGGATGGTAAAGAACACAAGAGGTGGGTGAACACCATGGTTGTGGTAAGGGTATGGACCTTGCAAACCCATGGATGTCAAGCTAGGTGACAGTCAGAATTGAGTCTTCACCCACTGGACAGTCATCACTGTCACCTCACTGCACCAACAGCTGCAGTGTCTGACATCTGCATCTCCTTGTGTTTCAGTACAATGATAGAGAGTAGTGTCTCCATCTGGCATAAGCTTGCGGCCACAGTGCGGCACACAATCCTATACACCATCCCCGGCAGTTCTTTGGTGATGAAATCACCCACTCTGCCACTGCTTCTGGAGGAGACCACAGGCCTGTCCTCCAGGACAGAAGTACCGGGGGGCCAGGTAGTGCAGGGGCAGCACATGGGGTGATAACAGGTTGTGTCTCACATGTGCTGGGCCTTGGTGCCATAGTCAGTGGGCTGGGAGCATGTGGATCCCATGGGCTAGGCCTACCCTGTTGTGCTCTGGGGGAAAGAAGAAATTAAAAAAAAGGAGAAAATAAGGGGAGGGGTTAGAGATTGCACAAGTTGTCTTATTTGCTTGTTTAGGCTAAAGAGAGTGGTCTCCGAGTTCTGGGTTCTCACTTTTGTATTTGTAGACAGCAGCTTCTGTTGCTTACAGTAGCAATGACAGCTGTGTGTCTGTGCAGGACAAGATAACAGTGTCCCACAGGCTGCTATAAAAGGCTCACTGTAAAGTCCAACAACAGCTCACACACAATCCAACCCCCATTTGACTAGCTATTTAAGTACACACACTACAGAACACAGTGCTTAATGCACACACCACAACACAATTCTGATGTTAACAGGACTTCAGATGAACTTATAGTAGATGACATTGACATGCCATGCGAGAGACAAGAGGTTGGGAGGCCTGCATGAAATGGGTGTGTAGGCTTGTGCTATTCCCAAAAAGCTGGCAAGCCATGCCATTGGAGAGGTAACTGTGGGATACACACTTCTGTTCTGCGTAAACACACACACACACAGTTGACTGCAGTGAGAATAGAACTCCTACCTATCTAAGGACACAGACTACAGAACACAGTATAAATCATACTTGCCACATTGCAAGTCTGATTTTTGTCAGGACTGCAGGTAAACGTATAGTAGATGACATCAACAGGCCATGTGGGAGACAAGAGGTTGGGAGGCCTGCATGAAATGGATGTGTAGGCTTGTGCAAGATGTAATGATAGGTGGTACTGCCAGCCATGCCAGGAAAAATAGGGGAGTGGATTTGTAATGTGCCAGCACAGCTAACTGGAACTTTGTAAATAATTACATGTCATTTGTATATCAAACTGATTTGTACAGATGCTTGTGCTGAAAATGTGTTTGTGAGGGTTGCTTGTGTTAAAATGTATCAACAATGCACCCAGCTGGAAGGAAAAGAAATGTACATGTATTACTGTAACTTAATTAAATGTATACATTTATAACAGCATATACTGGAAGTGAAAAGGTTAATCTTATTCCACCTGACTTTGCAAAATATTCTTGAAATTAAATTATTTTATGGGTTAAGCCATAAAGATGTTATCCCACAGTTTTGAATGGAGCCAGAGATGCAATGTCTGTGCTAGAGAATAGGTTGTAGCTCTTGCAGGAAGAGTAGAAGTGTTTTACGGTTTTATGACTTCCAGGAGATCTGAGAAAAGCTCTGTCTGGTGTGTATGGTAACACATAGGTGCTAAAATCCTGTCAGCTTCAAGTGTTGGTGAGAGCATGGAAAACAGAGTCACATTACCAGATATGTCTGATGTCATTCTGTAAGACAAAAATATTTAGATAGTAGGAGTTTGCTCTCAGCATTCTGTAGTCTTTTCTTGGAAACCTGGCTAGAAAGACCCTCACCCACATCATCTTGCCTTGCGGTAGTAAGTAGCTTAACTAGGGAACAGTAATTCTTTTAGCTTAGTCTGGAAACTATAATGAGATTAGAAGTACTGTTTTTCTATAACTGTGTGAAACTTTCCATCTGTGTTATTTTTAATATTCCCTGTGACTAAAACTCCGGTGTTTACTGTAAATAGATATTTAGTATTTTCATGTTCTTTTAGTATTTATTGTTAAATATATTTAAACTTGTCATTGTAGCTGGTCTTTTCTAGAAAATTTTTAACCTTTGATAGTATTTGCATACATTTATTTGGTAATAATGCTGGCCACTCCTGAAAGCCTTGCTGTTTGGTCAGCATTACCATTTGTATTAATATAAACATGTACACAGTATAATTGGGTACCCTTGTAAGAGCCTTAAAGTAGCCGACAGGTGTTCTGGTGGCAGTGATAACTACCTTAAAGTCTGGGCAGAAGGGGGCACAGCAGGTGAATCTTTGCCAGCCTTTCCCAGGTGTATGTGTGCAAATCAAATTTCAAAGAGTGTATGTGTCAGCTGCTTGGAGCAAGGACACAAAGCACTGGTTCCACAGAGAGGGTGTGGGAAGACTTAGCTTGGAACCCCAGCTAAGGACTCAACTCTGAGATGTGCCAGTGAGAAGTCTCATTGTGGGTCTGGAGAGATATAGAAAGGAACCAGCCCCAGGACTGACCATGTTCCCTGGGTGCTCTTAAGGGAAAGTGTGCTTGAAGCAGAGAGATCTGCATTTGGAAATACTGAGTCTGTCCATTTGTATTCCAAGTGAATTTCCCTCTCCTGTGTCAGTGGTGAGGATTCAGGCTCCTTGATTACTGGCCCAGCGTGGGGACCTCACACAAATCTCAAAACACTGGCAGGCCATGCCATTGGAGAGGTAACTGTGGAATACACACTGCTGCTCTTCTGTGTAGACACACACAGACACACACACACACACACACACACACACACACACACACACACACACACACACACACAGTTGACTGCAGTGAGAATAAAACCCCTACCTATAAAAGGGCACAGACTAAAGAACACAGTACTTATCACGTGTCACAGCACAAGTCTGATTTTGTCAGGACTGCAGATGAACTTATAGCAGAAGACATCAACAGGCCATGTGGGAGACAAGAGGTTGAGAGACATGAATAAGTACATTGCTCGTCAGTGTCATCTGAGGCTAGTAGCCTAACAGCAGTAGGCTGTTTGGTAGCCTAGCTGTGTAACCCAAGTACCATTACTGAACATACCTGGCTGTTTGAGTTTTGCAGAGCAAGGCTGTGAGCACCACCAAGTGGCCCTGTCCATGAGTGAGCACACATTATGTGTAACACTTTGTATTTTGGTTGATATATGTGTGGAAAAGGTATTGAGACCCAAGGGTTGCAGTGCGTGGTAGGGGTGGTTGGGGGAATAAATTAATTTATTGTAAGTAACACATTACTATTATTATTGTTGCCATACCATATATTATATATATATATTAAGATATTATGTTATATAATGTTATATTATATTATATATTATATTATATTATATTGTATTATATTATATTATATTATATTGAGCCCTTAGTTTGCAATGTTCCCACATGTAGTTTTATGCCATACAAAGGGAATGGACAATAAACAGCAATAATAATATATCATATGTGCGATTCCATCGTGCAATGAACTTTGGAGTTGTGTGATGATTAACAAAGTGTACACACATGTGAGCTAGGCCTGTTTGCACACAGAAAAGCAGTGTGCAAATGTGAGGTGTATTGCCAATGCTTGCTACTATACCCTGGTCCCATCTGCACTCCAGGCTGGATTTTTGTGATGCCTAAGAGCATTAACTGAATGTATCAGTTTTATATTTTTGGCTGTCTGCATTCTCGGAAATCTGGTTTTCCCCTGTTTCCGCAATGTTGAGTATCACGCAAACAAGATAAGCTTAGCCAAACATTTTTTCGGGATGTGGCGCATCCAACAAAACTGGAATTAAAAGAAGACAAATAGGGAAAGATATTAGAACTGAGGAACAAATATGCAAAAGCTGTACAAGCACAGTAAAGCTTGATAGAACACATCACAAAGTTCTACATATGTCAGGATTTGAACCCTCACACTAGTACAATTTCAAAAAACAAGAGGGATGCCTTAGTCCTCTTGGCCAAACAAACAGCTTTGCATCAACAAAACAGAAAGTCATTCTTCACACGTCCAACTGCATCAGAATGTACACTGCTATCAAACCATCAGTTGTGATTTGTACATTTAATTCTCTTTACTATATTTGGACATGGAGCAGTTAGTGATCACACAATCTGTCATAATTATGCTTACAAATATACAGTTCTGTGTTACGTTTCTGTGTTTCTTGATAATTTATCACTTATCTAACACATGCAGTGTGTAAGCCATTCTATATCGTTAGCCTTAACATGTGAAGGAGGATATTAACTGGGAATAATATGATATGCATTTGCCAACAAATGAAGTCCAGGTTGGATGGCACAACCACAAATATACTGTTCTTTTGGGCGTAGCATAGCTGAGTTACTGTTATGGCAGGAACAAGGGTACACTCCTGTTTTTTGTTTTGTGGGGGGGCAAAGCTCAGTTACTCTTTTGACACAAGCAAGTCTGAAGTCTGAAACTGCAATGTGCATCATCACTTTCTGACTTCTATTATCAATGACTGATGCTAAACTAAGGCCATGAAGGGAACATAAGAATTCTTCGCAGGTATGTCTGTGTGAATCTTTCAAGTCTGATATCACATGTTAAGTTACTTTCTCTACAAGTCCACCACTACTTACTTGTTTACTGTACCAAGTTAGGAAATACAAGGACATGCCATAATATTATTAAAGAATGCACTCTAGGTTCATGACTTACCTTGCAAATGCAGCAGTTGACACACCTTTAGTTCAGGGCTGACTCTATCTGATGCAAGCAATACACAACCAATACATGGGGAGGTTGTTTGATTTGCCTGGCATGAATTTTACTATATGTATGTGAGCAGGAGAAAGGTATTGGCTACCTAGGTTGTCAGTGAATGTGCTATGGGTTCGAACAACAGCAACCACCAAGCGAAAAGAACAAAGTACAACCAAAGGGTGATCCACCAATTTTATTGTAAAATGCACTTTTTCCTCTGACATCTCGGCCGTAGCCTTCAAGGAGTAAAAAAACATGAAAACACACACATTTTATATACTACCAAATGCAAATTGAATAATTGAAAAATTGCCCACTTAAAAACATTTAAACAGAACAATACAATAAAACAATAAAATATTTAAATAAGAACTCTCCAATTCATTTCTTCATTTAGTCCATGGGGGTATAAAGTTCCAAACTTCAAAATATAAATAGCCTCCTTAAATAATAATTGTTGTTTGAAACTATTAATATCAAAACAAGAGACTTGCACTTTTTCCAGAACCGTTCCTGGTAACCCCTCATTTTTACCTTGATGAAATTTTTTAAAATGCATAGCCACAGAGCTCTCTTCTTTATTATTAATAATATCTCTAGCGTGTTCCATCAATCTAACTTTGAATGCCCTTTTTGTTTCACCAATGTAAAATTGGTTACATGGGCATTTAAGTACATAAATAACACCCTCAGAATTGCAAGTAAAATGATCCCATGTATTAAAAAATATATTATTTATAATGGGAAAAACTTTTCACTATAAACGTGCAAGCTTTACATCTACCACACGTAGAAGTCCCACTAGATAATATACTGCGCTCTAAATGTATTAAAGGTACAGAAAACTTACTTCTGACCAAAAAATTTTGCATATTTTTGCCTCTTCTAAAAGAAAAACATAATTTCTCGTCCAGCCACACTGATACATTATTAAGGGAATTAAAGTATTCCCAATAGTGTCTTACCAATCTCATAAGTTCATTACTAAAACATCCAAACGTGGTAGCAAAATACAAAATATCACACTGTTTCCCAATACGCTTATTAGAAGAAGCAATGTATATTTTATGGGAGCTATCCCTTATCTTGGCATTAATATTTCCAAAGAACGTTTTATAGCCTTTATCAATCAACTCATTACTATAACCTCTTCGCTTAAACATCTCTACAGTTTTATCCAGTTCTTTTACAAAATCATGCTCATTATTACAGTCTAGAAATCCTAAGTATTTCCCCATAAGGTAAAGCTTCCAATGTATGAGGAGGGTGGCAGCTCAGTCCATATACATATTGTGTCCCTTCCTCAAATTTTCTATTAACTGATGTCTCCAAAGTTTTACCATCCACAAAGTTTAATACAACATCCAAAAAAGGAATGCTCACCCCGACTTTAAGACCATCAAATTCCAGAAAAAATCTATTTGTATGCAACTCAGTAATAAATTTCTCTACCAAGGTCTTGCCGCCTTGTACCAAAAATATCAAGTCGTCTATAAACCTATAATATCTAATAACATATTTACGAAAAAATTATTTCTATATAGATATTCAGACTCAAAAAAACCCATAGCCAAATTGGCATACATGGGGGCAAAAGCTGCCCCCATGGCAGTCCCCTGTTTTTGTCTATATAGATTATTATTGAACTCAAAAAAAATATGTGTTAAACAAAAATGTATAAGCTCTATTATATATTCAGTAACCGGGCTATTGCCTAAGAAGAACTTAACTGCCTCAATTCCAAATTCATGCCTGATGTTTGTATAAAGGCTCTTTACATCTAATGAAATCCAATACATTTGATCATTTCACTCAACATTTTGGATTTTATCTAAAAAAATCAAAAACATCATAAATGTATGAGGGCAAAGTTTTAACTGTAGGCAATAGATAACTATGTAAGAAGAGACCTATTTTATGCAGAAAATAGTTACAACCTGAAACAATAGGATTCCCCGGAGGGTGTATCAAACTTTTATGTATCTTGGGAAGGCAGTAAAAAAGGGCCATTCTGCAACCTTCCACACTAAATCTTTTATTAATATCCATATCTGAAAAATAACCCAATCTTTTTCCTTTCCCAAGTAATTCAATATATTCAGACATAGAGTTCCTATATACAAATATATCCGTTTTTTCGTAGATGTTACTATCATTCAAAAGTTCCTCACACATAGCCAAATATTGTGAATAATGCATTACAACAAGCTTATTCTCTTTATCTGCAGGCTTGAATATAATATCCCTCATTTTACTAAGCATCTGCAAAGCTTTCCATTCTTTCAAAGATAAATTATATTGAATATTTTTTTCTACATTTCATAAACTCAGTATATCTATTTTCAATAGCAAAATTCAATAAATTAGATAAATGAACAACTTCATTATTGAGTACAGGCGGCATAAAGTGACTTTTATATGAAACATGCTCGATATCCAACTTACAATATGCATTGCATATAATATCTGAATCACAAGTATAAAAACTTTCCAGAGAAGAATTCAAACTCTCTGATGACATAGCCATATTAATGTCCTCATTCCTAGTTTGGAAAAAACTTTTTAAATGAAGTTTCCTACAAAATCTAAAGACATCACATTTAAGGTCATGTATACAGGAAAAAACAGTAGGGATAAACTTAAGTCCATGGTTCAAAACTGAATATTCAATATCTGAAAAAGAATATCCAGATAAGTTTATTACATAGTTATTAACAGAGGGTAAAGAGAGATAGTCACCATTTACCTCTTTTGAAACCCCCTTGTGGATATTGTTCTCGCTGTACTTGTCCCTGTGCTTCGTGCTGACGTTTCTTCCCCTGTTTGCCACCTCTAAAATTCTCGGAATCATGGCGAAAAGTTTGTTGAAATCAATTGGGGTATTGTGCTGCTGGTAACACAGGAAACTCAGTATTTACATCCACATTTTCCTCATACAACGTATTCTGGCCCTCTGAAGCCGAAAATGAAGAATTATAATGACGAACATCACCGCGTTCTTTTTGGAATCTGACGTGGTTACTCTTCCTATTGGCTCTTGACATAAAGGCTTTACCATTTTCGTAATTGCACAGATCCCGAAGCAATTTCCCTTTTTTTCTTTCTACCAATTCCGCATCATATTCCCTTAATTTGATATTAATATTACTCAAAAAGTCATCAAGAATATGTGCAGAAGTCCCTGTCGCTATATTTTCACATAACTTTTTAATCTCAAGTCCCAATTCTTTTTGTTTAACTCTATCTCGTTCAATGAGTATATTGACCCATTCAGACGCACACTTGTGTGCAGCTGCCACCTACCGTTTATGGAATATAACATCAGTATCTTTCTCTAAATTAAATGGTAGGGTTGGGTCTTTATATACTCTTAATCCACGGGGTGTGATGTCAAAATCAGAATACTTATGCAAACCAGATAAATTGAAGAATGTCGCAGTCTCCCTCCACATACATTTTTCCAGTTCATCAAATAAGGATTTACTTTCCGAATTAAGAGACATAGGAAGCTTACGACCCACATTGTTAAATGGGTTAGGATAACGCTTGTTCCTATCGTCTTCCCATCTCTCTCATGCTGTAAATGTGCTATGGGTTGTCTCTTAGCCAAAGCAATGGCATACTGAGCATGCCTATGTCTGCCTACAGGAACAGCTGCTGGGGGTTGTAGTTGAATCTGTGGCAGCACTTCTCTGGTTTGCAGGTTGCCACTGACGTCCCCTGTAGGCACCCCTAGATTGACCTCTGCCTCTTGGGCATCTATTTCTGCCTCTCTGTGCTCTGGAGGTGTCTGGAAAGGACCAATTCTTCGAAGGCCAATTTCTGCTAAACCTTGGAGGTTGGACCTGTAAGAAATCCTTGACTGTTTGGACAGATTTTGCTTTTTCTTCCACTTTCTTTAGAACCTCCTGTGCAGGGGAGCCAAACAAACTTTGTTTCTCCATAGGAGCATCTAGGAGTTTTGATTTAACATGGTCTGGTAAGGATTGTTCTTTTAACCAGGCATGCCTTCGAATCACTGCTCCAGTCATAGCTGATCTAAAGGAAGCCTCCATTGCATCATAGCCACATTTTAAGAAATGATTACTGACCTGCTGCGAGTTATGTACCAAATCCTGAAGGGACTT
Source organism: Protopterus annectens (assembly GCF_019279795.1). NCBI lineage: Eukaryota > Metazoa > Chordata > Ceratodontiformes > Protopteridae > Protopterus > Protopterus annectens. The sequence goes on from NC_056732.1 coordinate 602,901,801, forward strand.
GCGGTCTATAGGTTCAGGAGAGGACAGTTTTTTATTTAGCTGGTCTAACAAAAATTCCTGGTACTGAATCATGTGAAATTGACAGTTTAAGGCCCTGGCCGAAAGAGTAGCAGAAGTATAAACCTTTTTACCCCATCTCTCTAATGCTCTAGATTCCCTTTCAGAGGGAAGAGGGTTTTTGGCAGAGGCAGCTGCCACACCTTTAGGGCCCTGTGAAATGGTTTCTGGGTCTGCAACAGGAGCCTTATACAAGTGGTAGTGTGTGTCCGGGACCCTGTAATATCTGTCAGGCTTGGCAGGGGCCGGAGGAAGAGAATCAGGGGCAGTACAGGCATCGTTATATGCATCATCAACAACTGATAGTACTGGAGGAATGGCTAAAGGCCTATGCTGTGGTAAGTGTAAAAAAGTCCTTAGCCTTTTCCTTGAATCTGAAAAATCCTGGCCCTGCCATTGGAAGTGTTCCCTCATAGCATGTAGGGTTTCCCCAAAAGAAAATTCTTCAGGAGGAGAAGCAGAAGGAATGGAGTCTTCTGCATCAGAATCCTCATAAGGAGAATATGGGCCTTCCTGATGGCCTGAAATATCTGAGTCATCCGAGGAATAGTCTGAAGAGACAGGTTCCGGGGGTTCAGTCCTAGACCTCTTATCTGGAGTGGGTTGAAAGGCCCTGTCTGGGTGAGGTTGGGATCCCCTGATCAAAGAAATAATATCCTCAGCCAGGCTGAGTATTTGGGAACTAGAGGTAGGCCTGTGTGAGGGAGTTTTAGCAGGTAAGGCCTTAGAAGATTTAGCTGCTTTAGCCCTGGAAAAGGCCTTGATAGACATAGAAGCAGGGGGGTCTAGCAGCCCCACGTGCAGGGGTAGAAATGTCTAAAGGAATAGTGTCTGACAAATCCTGTGTGCCTGCTTCTGTAGCAGTAATTTCAGTAGCAGATTCAGCCAAGCTCTGTGAGGCCTCGGGTATCGGAGGCATGCTTTCGGCCGAAGGAAGAACCGAGGCCTCGGTTTCAGCCGAAACCGAGACACTCGTGGTTGGCCTAACCGTGGTTTCAGCCGAAACCGCGGACCGCGAGTGTCGGTCCTTTTCCTTGCGCTTTTTAGCTAAATGTGTAGTCGGAGTCTCCGACGGCATTTTGTATGAAAAACCGGGACCAAAAAACTCCTCTGCAAACTCCGACCGACGTCTAAGCGTCCATCGGTTGAAGGAAGCACAGGCTAGACAAGCTGAAACGTCGTGGTCTGGGCCTAAGCAAGGAAGGCAGTAAGAGTGGAAATCCTTATGAGGTATTTGTTTCCCACAAGTTAAACAATTATTTACTTTGTCTGACATCGGCTGAGGCAAGAAAGAGTCCCCAACGGGGTACTTAGCTTTTTAGAAGTCTTCGGTAGTAGAAATCTCTGGATCTGACCGACCGGCACTTACGAACAGCTTCTGCTTCGGGCACCGCACGGCAAGAAAGACTGAGGAAAATGGCGTCAGCTGATGCCTTTATACCTCAGCAGCTATGACGTCGGGTGAAGTGCGACATCAGCCGAGGCCAGACCCAGACTTTGGAATCCGGCCGACCGAAGGGCTGCCTGAGGCAGGACAACCCATATGTTAGGACTGTAGATGCATCCTTGAAGGACATTGTTTCACACCCTTGTGAGCATCATGCTGTGACGTGCACACTGTAAAATTATTGTGTATACTTTACAGAATTCCCCTCTAAATCTTTCATATCTTCAGATCAATTGTTCATTTTTGTGAAGGTAAGAATAAGGGACAACTTGTGTCAAAACAGACTATTTCCAAATGGTTGTCAAAGGGTGTTACCTTTTGCTATAATTACCACAACAAAACTATTTCAGACAGGATCAAAGCCCACTCTGCCAGATCTTGGCTTCATCTATGGCTTTTTGGAAGTGGTTGGATTTCAGAAGTATTCTAGAAGCTGCTACTTGTTCTTCTGTACATACCTTTAGAAAGCACTATAAACTTATTTTCTAGGTACAGCTCAAGCTTTGCCAGAACCATTCTCTATGCACTTCTGGACCCTTCTTTTTCCTCCTCCCAAATATAGCTAACTATGGTAATCTACCCATACAGCTAAGACTACTATAGCAGCAATCAATATAAAGAACATAGTACAGATAGGTGTGTTAGTTGAACTTACCTTTACAGTAGATGTTCAAATGGTCACTGCTGCAGTAGCCACTGCCTCCCTACAACCCCAACTTTTTTTTGTGTATGTTTTTGTTATTCCTAGTATTGTCCTTTCAGGGCACAGCCTTCCCCTCTCTTCTGTCAGAAAAACTCTGAATAGCTTTGCTTCCAAACTTGTCTTTTAGTCAGCTCAGCTCAAGCTGCTTGACAGTTTGGGCATATGGAAGGTGCTTTGACACTTTGGAAGCCTGCCATCTGTTATATTCTTACCAGGATATAACTCATACAGCTAAGGCTACTGCAGCACTGATCATTCAAACATCTACTGTTATCGTAAGTTCAACTTACACAGATGTACTTTCTCTAACATACCTTTCAAATTCTAAACTTTCTTAAATACAAGCTTCAGGAAAGTGCCCATCACTTTTGTTAACCTGCATCTGTCCCCTCTAAGATTTTGCTTGGCAAAGATATTGTCCACCTTCATAATGCCTTTTTTAGGCAATGCCAACCTGATAAACCTACCAATATAATGAAACAAGCAAAGGAAAATATGAAGGTGCTACTGATCAATACTAGGAGCCTGAAAAAAAACTCCACTCCCTACAAACCATTCTCACCTTGGAGGACACTGACGTCTGTGCAGTGATTGAGACATGGTTTAAAATAATGGAGAACACTCTGGGTGTGCAGGCCTATAATGCCTTCCACACATTTAGACCAACTACTGTGCAGGAGGGGAAAAAAGTTGGAGTTGTCTCAATCTGCATCTTAAAGAGAGACAAACCAAGGCTGGTAAAGCAGCAAGATTTACTAGAGTTTCTTCATGACCAAATAACCACCAGAAGGATCCCATACCATATATTAGCTAGCTATAGAACTCCTCCTATGACAAAAGAAAGCCCAACATCTATCTACAGGAACTAGATTCACTCAATATTAAACCTAATACCATTTTCCTAGGTGATCTAAACTATTCAAATAGACATTGAGACACCTACATCACCACTAGTACACAAGTACAGAGACTCCTGGACTTTGTCAGTACAAATGCCCTGGAACAATTAGTCACAGTACCGACTAGAAGGAATTACATCTTTAATCTTGTCCTTACTGATATGGGAGCCGCGTGCACCATCCCTTGCTTGTTTTCATCACTTGTTAGGTCTAACTATAAAGCATTCTCCTTCAAAATAAAACTGAAACTAGAGATCCCTTCAACCCAAGCTACCTTTAGAAATTTCTTTAAGATAAGTTACCTAGTCCTAAGTGATATATTGTCAAGCATCGAATCCCCACCAAACCCAGTTAATTCCACTGAACATGCAGAAATGTGTACCACCGCAGTATGCTATCATGTAAACAGCTGCATAGATGCAGTTATACCCCGTAGGAACAAGTGCAGGGCAAACCCCAGAAACAAACCCATATATTGGAACCATATTATCAACAAGCCTCATAATAAGGGGAAAAGAATTTTGAGCAAAAGTAAGAGGAGTAATTTCCAGAATGTTAGAGCCCTTGTCAATGAAATAAACAACTCAGGAACTTAATTAAACCTACCAAAGCCAAGTTTGAGGCTAATATAGCTACCCAAGCCAAAGACATTCACAATGCATTTTTTAGTTGCATTCGTAATCTCAAAAGCACAATGCAGCAATGCACTGATTGTGAACAATGTTACCTACACTGAAGCTGTAGACACAAAGAACCTACTGGCTGGTAAATTTAGCTCTGACTTTACCCCTCCCTCCCCTCTGTCTGTCCATCAAGATATACTTGAAACTGGCTTGCCTCCAGCTATCACAGAAGACCATTGATGGGCCCTGACAATATCCCTGGATGCATCTTAAATAGCATGAAGTACAATTTAGCCATTACCCCCAACAACACTGTTCAGTTTCAGTCTCCTTACAGGTTTTGCACCAAGTGAATGGAGAATGCCTACAGTCATTCTCCACAAACCCAAGCAATTACAGACCCATAAGTCTGACCAGCCTCATACGCAAAGCTTTGAAAATACTTATCATGGAATTAATCAATCAGGACATAGGGAACATCCAAACACAGGACCTGTCTTAGTTTGGATTTGTCAAGGGAAGTCATGTTTATTCATCCTGGTGGATTTTTTTGAAAAGTTCACCAAAGCAATGGATACAGCCAAAATGGTACACACCCATACCTCAGTCTGGCCAAAGCTTTTGACGCAATTCCTCACTCAGGCATGGTAGCTAAATAAACTGGGAATAAACCCCTGTGTCACTGCTGGATTGCCAACTGGATCACAGATAGGATGCAGATCATCAAAACAGGAGAAGTTACCTCCACAAAAAGACCGGTCACCAGTGAAGTCCCCCAGGGTTCCATGCTGGTACCTCTCCTGTTTGGCATCTAGTCTTCTGAAGTAAAAAAAAAACAGTACCAAAGAGCTCTGGCTTATTAAGTTTGCAAATGGTTGCAAACTGATAGCAGTCACTGAATCCCCAAATGACTTAACCATACTGCAGTAAGGTTTGTCTCAAATAAATAACTGGTGCCACAATTATGGACTGAAACTAAATGCCAAAAAATGCATTATTGTATCCTTTTGGAAGTCATCTACCCCAGGGAACTACCACATTGACAGTATGCCCCTAAAGTTGACCCAGTTGTTCAGGATTTGGTATCTTATGTGGAGAGTGATCCAACTTTTGACCAGCATGTGTCTATTGTAAGAAAGTCCTTCTACACTGCACAACTTATTAAATACAGGGATTGTGTTTAGATCTAGGGATGTCATTGTTCCACTTTACTTAGGCCTCATTAGGCCAGTCATTGACTATAATGCCCTCTTTGGCATGTATCTGTCCAGACACATCAGACACATGCAACAATTGGAACTCCCACAGAAATTCCTTACTAAAAGGATACAAGGCCTAAACAACACACAGAGCCTTATCACTATAATTGGTATCCTGCAGACTGCTAAGAGGTGACCTGTGTCTGGCATAAAAGGCATCCGCCAACCCATTACTGATGGATTTACTGTGGTAACTATTTGAAATGTTGGTACCTGCAAGAGTGAGTCCTGAAATACAAAGACTGGATGGCCAAAAGTATGGACTTGCATTACTTAGTAATCTGAGATGTCATTTCGTGCAATGTTCCCTTTTCTTCAAGGTATGGCAATCTCAGAGATGATATCTATACATTTGAGGGTGTGGGGGAGGCTTGCCTCCAACATGAGGAGGTGCAGGGGGGATTGTCCTCCCTACAGAAAGTAGTTTTAAGGAGAAGACCTTTTCTAGAGATTCACTCTTCTCTTCTGCTTTTGGTCTTTTTTCTTTTCGGCTTTTCGGCACTCTGCATTATAAGTGCTGACATTTCAATAGGGAGCCATTTACTGCACATCAGCAGGTCAGATGGCATCAGAAATATTTGGTCTAGGGATCTAAAACTCTTCTTCAACATTAACAGAATGATTTGGAGGTACAGTTATATCTTTCAGAGGATACTGCTGCAGTAAAACAAACTCCCCATACACATAAAACAAAGTTCATCCCTGTCCATATTCAAGAGCAACTTAGATCTGTGGGTGGGAAACAGAAAATTTATCCCAGGACTGTTCCCTGTACTACTTATGGACAGAGGCAGATCCTAAATGCTTTATCCCATGCATGGGTCGTCTAAAATTATCTATGATATCATCTCATTTATTCTCATTAGGGGTAATTAATAATTATCGACCATGGGATGAGTAAGATCAATTTATAACCAAACAGGATAGATTATTTTGGGCCAAAAAATAAAATTGATTTGGCTTAAAATGGACCACAAGGGCAGTTACTTAACTCACCATTACCCATTTTACAATTATTCTTTTTTATGCTTTATTACCAACCAGTATTATCAAGCACATAACCTACTCAAAACAGGTGAGTAATTTACCCATGTTTCACTGATGTCATCCTTAGATGGTTTACAATGTATCTTTAAAATAACCACAGTCCAGAAACAATGCTGCCAGATTGTCTACGTCATTTAAAAAAAAAAAAAAAACTCATCCTTACTAGTCAGTCTATAAATTCATATAAACTGTCCTTGACAAACTGGATAGTTACTGTTATTATGTAAGCAGTTATTCAGAAAAGTTTCACTCTTAAATACTCACAAATTAAGTTTACTTTCATTTTTGTTCCAAAAAAGTTGTACATCAAGGTAGTCAATATATCATGTAAAGAGCGTATTTGAAGTAAAAAAACAAACAAAAAAAATGAGTACTATTATTCGCGCCTGTGACTAGCTCCAGAATTGTTCTTGGCTGCTTCGCCTAATGAAAAATATTGTCATTAAAGCATTTGTACATTTCCTGAATGTAATTAATGGAGGACTGCTTACCCATCCCTTACAGCTACATAAGGAAAATCTTTTTAAATGGGTTACATTGCAATGTGATACTTAATTACTTTATGGTTATATTTTATCATTTATGTTCAGTCCTTAATCATGGACCATTTTCTGATAGTCACATCAATTTGTGCAACATTTTAACTTTTACTATTTTAGCTGTAAAGTATTTTAATAGTATTTGCAAGCCACAGACAAGTAAAAATGACTGACATAAGTGTCTCAAATAAGTAAAAATGACTGATAGAAATAATAGTGTCCCAGTAAAACAACTGAAATCAAGAACCTCAGATCTGATGTTGTCAGTTTTCATTTTGTCTTCAACTGATGGGTTCGAGTCTGAGCCCTTGGATCTGATATGACCATTGTAAAAGCTTGTGGCAACCTTGAACTCTTGAGCTTCTCCCTTGCCCAGAATGCACCAACCTTTATTACCTCAGATCTCTTTTGCCGATTCCAGCGAACAGACTTAGTTCTTGGTTCTCTTCAGCTTGGGGTGATAAGTAACTTTAAAAACTTCTTATTGTTTTTAAATAACTTTAAATGGCTTGTTAGCTAGTTTTTCCTCCCTTACCTTCTTTTCATTAAAATCTATATTTTCTGTTTTTACCATTAGCTGTACTTTCAGTTACTATTGTTAGTAACTTCCCCTTTTATACGAATTATCATAGTCTTCCATAGCATTGTTGGCACTTTCGTCCCCTTTCTTTCACTTTTCAAAAAAAAAAAAAGAATCTCTTAGTCTATAATTCTAATTTTGACACTGTATTACAATTATTGTTTGTCGTTGTTTGTTTTTCATTATAGCTGACAAGGAAAAGAGCTTGGTGGGGTTTGAGAAATGTGGAAAATGTGATCAGAAGATACTTGTTTCTGACTCACACACACACTGTGTTTTGTGCTTAGGCCCTCTCCACCTCCAGGAGAGTTGCGAGATCTGCCACGCTTTCAACCCTACAGCATTGGTAAATTGTAGAAATAAGCTTATTCTAAAGGGACTTTTGCCTTCATCTTTTGACAAAGCTATCTCTAGAGCATCCAATGAAAAGACAAAAAAGACATATCATGCTTCTCTGAGCAGCTCTTCTACTTCCTCCAGGCCATCGGAAAAATCTATAAAAAAGCTTCTTCAGATTCTACAGTTCTGTTCGATCCTTTGAAGAAGAAACCAAAATTCTCGGATCTAGGTCCTACTTCAGATCTGACAGAGTCCAAACACCTCTCCTTGGATTTCATGGTTTCCTCAGATCTGAAATCCCTGAAAACTAAATATTCATCTAATCTGAAAACCTTGGATCACATATCAAGATCAACCTTACAGACTCTGCCTAGAACAAGGTACTCATCTTCGTTGGACCCAGTTCCATCAAGAGTGCATTCTCCATTTTTGGAAAGGCCAAAAATCTCCATTTGCTCTAGCCACCTGATCCTCTAGAAGTCTTCACTGAAGAAGATGTAGAGAGGCTAGTGGGAAAGATCCTCTTGGTGGAAAGCCAGCCTGCCCTTTTCTCGGCTACTACCCCATCCAGTCAGGAAGCCCATATATCCACAACTCCTCCACTACCAATTCCTCCTTTGACTCCTATCCAGGTTGTAGAGCCCCCTGATTAGAGTCATCTGGCACCTTCTGCTATGGATCAGAAGATTTTTGTATCCCCAGATCCAAGACTTGCTCTGAGCTCTTTGGTCCAGTTGGATCTGGAGAGCTCTCAGAGTGGATTCTACCCCTTCGGGTCCAAGGTGCTGCAGTTGACTCTGAGGGTTTTGGAGCTGTCTCTGCATCTTGGAGCCTCAGCAATGGTCAGTTCAGGTCCAACTTCAACTTCAGGGCAGCTGTCCTCAGAGTATGGTGGGACTAGGGATTGAGGCTTGGCCTCTCGGATCCAGGTCCTTATCCCTCTCCAGGATGGTCTGTCTTTAGGGTTTTGCAGAGAGCTGCGTCAATACCTCAGACCCAGGCGGTGTCTCCCCCATCAGATCCTGTGTCTACTTCTGTTCCACCTCTGTGCCTTGAGCCTCAACTATCCTCTTTACAGGGACAGCCAATACCAAAACCCCAGGTTTCCCACCAGGGTATTCCCTCGTCTTCTGATACCTCCCCAGAATATCCCACCAAGAAGGTCCCTAAGAAGAAGACATGCAAGAAGAAGCATATAGGTTCCCCTGAATCAGTCACCAAGGACAAAGATTTTGATGAGGGTGAGGGGTCCCCATGGTCACCTCCTGAGGATGGCTCATTCAGAGACATCTTGAGATCCTGAAACACAAGAGGTGGCTGGAAGCCCAGCAATCCTTCTTTGGAGGAATATGTGCTACCAGAGGCTTTTGGTGTACCGGTCCATCTACTTCCTGGGTGATCCCACCAGCTGAGGAGTTCCTGGAGAAGGTGTTGGAGTGGGCATGGAAGGAACCTGACACAATTGAGCCCATTCTCAGGAAGACAGATAAGATTATGACCCCTCCCCCAGACTAAACAGTTTTGGTCAAAAGGTCCTCCTGTTGATGGCCATGGTTGTGGCAGTGGCCACCAGAAAGGAATTTGCTGACAAAAGTACCTATGTTAATCCCCTGACCAGGAGTCAGGCAATGGACAGATTCGGGAAGCATGTCTATGCTTCAGTGACCTTTGCCTTACGGTCTCTCAACTGTTTGCCACATTTTACTAGACTTCAGAGGGATGTCATTAAAAAAACTTTCAGATACCCTCGCAGTAACCGTGTCTGAAGAGGTGAAAGATTTTGTCACTTCTCAGCTGGCAACCCTACAATTGATTTCCAACTTGTCCATGACTTCTTGCAAAGGAACCTCAAGGGCAGTGGGTTCAGATATAGTCATTAGGAGACATGCCTGGATGCATTTGTGTGATTTGGTGGAGCCTTTTAAGTCTATGTTCATCAATGCTCCTTTTGATGGCAAAGCTCTTTTTTGGCCCTAAAGTAAAAAATACTTTGTCCAGGTGTGAGAAGGATGAAAAGACACTTTCTGCCATGGGTGTACATCCCCCCCCCCCCCCAAACATCCTTTTCGAGGAATCATCAAGGTGGTGAAAAGATATGGTTCAAAAAATCACAAAGATCTTTACAGGACACACGTGGAGGCTCTTCCCCCAGAAGCAGAGGAGGAAGTTCAAATGATAGATGCTGCCCTCACAGCAGAGGAGGCCCGCAACATCAAGAGTCAAGAGAATATTTCTTTGGCAAACCCTTCCAGCACTCCTGAAAAGAGGCTTGATTGTCCCCTTCTGGAGGCAATCAGGTGTTGTTTGTCCCTGCACCGAGGAGCTTGGCTGGAAATAACAAAAGATACTTGGGTGCAGAGGATCGTATTCAGTGGATATATAATTCCATTTTCCCTTCTTCTAAATTCCAGGAAAATCGCTGAGGTTCCATCCAGTCAGGGGGAACAAGCAGCCATTCAAATACAAAAGCTGCTAAACATAAAAGTCATCCAAGAGGTCCCCCCAGTCCAGAAAGGATCTGGAACTTACCAAGATTCATTTTAGTGCCAAAGAAAATAGGGGACTGGAGACCAGTTCTGGATCTCAGCAGTCTAAACAACTTTGTTCAGAAGACAAAGTACTGGATCATCATGGTTCAGTCCATTCTTCCATTTCTGGAAAAAAATGACTGGATGTGCTCAATAGATTTCCAGGATATGTACTATCATATAAAAATGAACAGATGATCCATGAAATTCTTACGCTTCTGGCTAGGAGCCAGTCTATACCAGTTCAGGGCACTGCCCTTTGGTCTCACCACAGCCCCCACGGTGTACACCAAATGCATGGCAGTGGTAGCAGCTCACTTCAGACTGCACGGATTCCGGGTGTTTCCTTACTTAGATGACTGGCTCATCTTCGCCCCAGCCAGGGATCAACTCATCATGGCAAGAGAAAAAGTAATCCAGATTTTGTACGGTTAGGAATAACCATACATTTTGAAAAATCGCATTTTCAACCACCTGAAACTATAGAGTTTATAAGAGCGCTATGCGACACAAGATCAACAATAGCCTGTCTTTCTCTTTCCAGAGTTCAGACTTTAAGATTACAAGTCAGTAAGGTACTTTGCAGTACCACAGTCCCATCTTGCCTAGTCCTACAAGTGCTGGGATCGATGGCGGCAGCAATACTCCTTGTTCCACTGGCCAGATTTCACATGAGGAGTCTTCAGTGGATGTTGGCATCTCAATGGTTGATACGTCCGCTATCTCTGTTCACTCCAATACAAATCACCAACTTGTACAAGAAAGATCTGATGTGGTGGGCACAGTTGGAACAACTGCTACAGGGCCATTTATTTGTTGCTTCTCAGCTCAAAGCCATAGTGACCACAGATGCTTCCCAGCTGGGGGGGGGGGGGCATTACCTGGTAAAGACAATCCAAGGCACATGGTCCCCAAAGAGGCCAATTTGCATATCACCTTTCTGGAGTTGAGAGCAGTGCTTTTAGCATTGCAGGCCTTTCAGGATGCTTTCCCATTCGGAATGACTGGAATACAAACAGACAATATGTCAGTGGTTTGGTACATCAACAAACAAGGAGGAACCAAGTCATGCCCCCTATGTCGAGAAGCACCAAGGGTGTGGCAATGGAAAATCTCTTCCAACTGCTTTCTCTTAGCAACGCATATTCCAGGAAATACCAACATGCTAGCAGACAAACTGAGCAGGTGCATTCTGTTACCTCATGAATGGTCCCGCAACCAGAAATTAGTGAAAATTATTTTCCTCAAGTGGGACCAGCTTTGCTGTAATCTTTTTGCATCTCCCATAAACAACAAGTGAAGCAGCTACTTTGTCCTTATCCTCCCACAGGGTGAGTCACTGAGGGATGCTCTTCTCCATGATTGCCCCCCCCCCCCCCCCCCCAGGTTACTGTATGCATATCCACTAATCCCTCAGATGCCAAAGTTCCTTCAGAGAGCTGCCAGGTTGAACAGCAAGGTCATTCTCATTAGCCCCTTTTGCCCTTGACAAATTTGGTTCCCCTTCCTATGGCCTCATTTGATCCATCAACCCTGAATTCTGGATCTAGCTCCAGACCTGCTGTCTCACCCAACTGAAATGATTCATCTGGGCCTTCCCAAGCTCAAGTTAATAGCTTGGTTTCTCCATTTCCAGTAACAGTCAGACAACCTATGTTGTCTTTCCCTGTTCACCAAATTCTATTATCTTCCCTCAAACCATCTACAAGAAAAACTTATGCTAGCAAATGGAAAAGATTTGTGTACTGGGCACTTCAAAATGATGTGGACTGCTTTTCTGCACTGATTCACAATATCCTGGAGTTCTTGTCATTGCTTTTTGATCAAGGGACCAGTTCTTCCACAGTAAAGGTTCAGTTAACAGCAATTTCCAATTTTCATGTTGGTCTTGATGGCTCTTCCCTTTCTTCACCTAAACTTTGTAAGACCTTTCTAAGAGGAATATTTCTGTTGAGACCCCCAGTCAAAGATCCTACTCCACCGTGGGACTTAACTCTGGTACTGCAAGCTTTGGTCCTTCTGCCCTTCGAACCTGCAAATACTTGTGATCTAAAATTTCTATCTTGGAAGACTTTGCTTTTGGTGGCCATTACCTCTTCTTCTTCTTTCGGCTTTTCCCAGTTAGGGGTCACCACAGCGTATCATCTGTTTGCTCATGATTGGCAGTGGAGTTTTACAGTGTCCAGTTGCCAGCCCGGCACCCAACCTTCCAAAGAAGGCACACACACGCACACACTCACACCTAGGACCAATTTAGAGTGTCCAATCTACCTATGCATGTCTTTGGGATGTGGGAGGAAACCGGAGCACCCGGAGGAAAGCCACACGACCACAGGGAGGACATGCAGACTCCACACAGAAGGCACCTCAGCTGAGAATCAAACCAGAGAACCTCTTGCTGTGAGGCGGCAACGCTAACCGCTGCACCACCATGGCCGCCCTTGTTGGCCATCTCTACCAGATGAATTTCAGAAATTCAGGTTTTGTTAGTGAAACCCCCATACCTATTTTTCATAAGGATAGAGTTAAATTGTGAACTAATGCATCCTTTTGCCCAAAGTAGTATCAGAATCCAACCTTAACCAATCTACCATTTTTTTCCCAAATTATACAAAGGTGAGTATTTGCTGCATTCACTAGATGTGCATAGGCAATTGCATTTCTATTTACACAGAACAAAAGACTTCAGAAATTCAGATCAGTTGTTTGTTTCCTTTGCTGAAAGGAAATTGGGCAAGCCAGTGTCTAGAGTTTCCCTAGCCAAATGGCTTACTAATTGCATTTCCTTCATTTACGATAAATTGAACTTGCATTTAACACTCTACAAGATCGATGGAAGCTTCCCCAGCCTTTCATTCAAGAGCCTCCATGAATGACATTTGTGCAGCAGCAACTTGGGCTTCACTTCACACCTTCATATCTCATTACAAACTGGACTCGAAGTAACTGGGCATCATTTGGCTCAGTGGTGATTAGGAATATCCTTCCTTGAGGCCACCCTGGGATTCCAGTACCTGGGGACTCTGTCCCATCAGTTAAGGACAGAATGAAAATTGACAACATTAGATAAAGAAGTTATGTACTTACCATAATGTTCCATCTGTGTTGTCCATTTTCCTTCTTCTTCAACTCCCCGCCAACCAACCCCCCAACCAATGTTTTCCGGAAGAGTGAGTGGATACAGCAGGTTTATTGAGGTCTTTTCCTTGCATTCTTTGGCTCAAAATATAGTTTTGTGCTACCCTTATCTGCTATAATACTGCTTACAATTTTTTCCATAAGAGTAAAGCTTCTATTCTTGTGCTATAATCTTCAAACAAGATCTGAGGTAATAAGGGTTGGTGCATTCTGGGTAAGGGAGAAGCTCGAGAATGCAAGGTTGCCACAAGCTTTTACAACAGCCAAGTCAGATCTGAGGGCTCGGGTCCAAACCCATCAGCTGAGGAAGAACAAAAATGGACAACCCAGATGGAACATTATGCTAAGTACATAACTTCTTTAAACTTGGCTGTTTTATAAAAATCTTCTAAAGTCTGTCTTTAACAGTTTATAGTCCCTCCTCTTTGGAGATAAACTTCAGCAGTATTCTACTTGCATACTTCCTTGATCAATTTAATTATAAATACAAATATAAAATCTTAAAGGACAGACAGAAAAGAAAGACTGTTAGTTATTGTGATGTATTAGTACTAGATCCCCAGAAGCAACACTGTCCCTCATATTCCACCCCCCATCCAAGGAAATGAGGAATGTTTCCTTTCATAGATGTAGATGGTAAATGTTAAAAATATGGAAGACAGCCAGAGAAATGTGTTTATATTCATTATGCCCCTTACTGAATGCCACTGTGTAGTTTGATGGACTGCATCAGTCACTCAGCCTGTACCTGATATCTTCATTACTTAAAACTACTTTTCTGTTAGGCTTTGACAGTCACACACACAAAATGAATAAAAGGTATATGGCTGCAAAAGTCTTTTTACAAAGAAAGAATATGAATGAATGAAGGATTGATTTATACTTTGTTCACTGAGTTAGCCCCACTAAACCAGCTGCATCTTTTCAGGGGAAACCCAAGGTGCTATTCACACCGGCTAGGGAAATTTGACCAGTGTACTGGGGAAATGTCTGTGTTGTCTTCATTAAGCATCATGGGATGTTTCACATCCACCAGCTCAGGTAGATGGGACCTCCAGATGGCTCCTGAACATTGGTGCTGTATCAAGTGTTTCCTGTGATAACCATCGTAACAGTGTAATTTGGACAAAAATGAGAAGGGCACAATCATTTTCTTTTTATGCTTCTGTCTTGTCTCTTCAGCATAGCATAATCCTGCAGCAATTCTTTTACCTTCTTTTTCTGTTGATTCCATCTAATTCCAGTCTTAGTTGTGTTCTCATAACCAACACAGCATAAGTGAAGTTGTCTTCTAAGAGACTATATCTTAGAGGTACCTCAACTAGTATGGCCCGTTATGGCATTAGATATCTAGAAGGATGTTATTGGTTAATAAGAATGGCTAATGACTACTGTGATTTTCATCTCTTTTCTGTGGTCACGAGTAAAGTATAGACTGAGCCAGGCCTAGCTTACAGGCTTGACTAACTGAAAAAGGTGAAGGTCCTGCAGTGGTATGACATACAGGATAACCCAGCCACATGCCTAGCAATATGATGGCATAACAGAAATGAATTGTACAGAGTAATGAAAACAGAGGCAGGAAAAGGAAAAAAAAAAACTTAGAAAAAAAAAAAGAAACCAAGATTGATGTTAAAATGTCAGTGACCTCTATCTTCAGGAGGCATATCCTTTTGCCTGTTGCCTCGTATGCCACTTTACTATTCTGTAGATGCCTCACAGTATGTGTAGTTATTGTCTTAGATGCGTCTCTGACCCCACACTTATGATAAGCTGCTTTCTTCTTCCCATGAAGTTAAGTCAGATATGTTTAGCATGCATACAAACAACTGCACATTTGTACAGCATGCATACAAAAGAATGGTTCAGGAAGTTGTACATCCAAGGAGTGTATTTTTCTTTTTTGAATAGCTAGAAGTTATACAAATACAGAAACATAGACTCAGAAAACAAAACAGAATGATTTGGTTCACCTAATTTGTCCATATCCATAACTACTGGATTGTACATTTTTGGACTAACCCACATAGCCTAATTTTTCCAATGCTTCCTGTCGAGATATTTTTCTGTTGAGTGTCCTATATGTTATTGAACTGAGTCATAATTTTGGCGTCATTCTTCTCAGAAAGTCTGCTTTATACATTCAGCACAGCCAGCTTCTATGAAAAGAAAGGTAAGTTGAATGATAAAGGAAAACTTTATGACCAAAATGCAAATGAGTTTAGTACCTTCGTCCTAAATACACTTCTTCAGAACTGAGGCTGGAATGAAACTTAAACTTAAATAAATCTAGCAATGATCATGTGACAAAGAAAATGTTACTAATTGTAGATATGTAAAAAGATGCTAAAAACAGTCTATGCAAATAAGTGCATTAAAATACTATCCAGAGTATTATCTTAAGGAATGAGACTAAATACTTTTGATATTCAAATAATCATTTAACCCAAGAAGATGCCTGGCATCTAATTTAAAATGCCACAATACTTCTTAAGCTTTCCACTTGTTGTCCAAATTGCCCCCCTTTAAATTTCTGGAAGTGGAATCCAAAACAAACAAAAAATATATATAAATTTATTAAAAGTTGAACGAATTATAGCATGTTTGTTTAAGCCAAACATTATTGAAATTCTTACTTTTCCTATCATATCATATACATGCTCATTTGTACTTTCTAATAACGTTCTTTTTTCCCCCGACACAGAATACACACAGCACAGTACACTTCCATCTAACTTTAGCAGGCATATGCAAAGAAATCTGTTAAAGACAAAGGCACTAAGCTGAATTGTATTTTGTTAACAATCTGTACTTATTATTAGGATTAGTCTACTGTGCACTTGAGGCTTTTTTCACTTCTTTACTTTATTATAATTATTTTTTATACACTTGCTGTAATGAGAAAATGCTTACTAGCGATTATATGGGTCTATATTAAAACATCGAAGTGTCAGAACTTAGAATGTTCTAATATCGAACCCACTTCAGCGAATGCTGACAACATCGAACATTCAGAACAGCAAATTGTTTTCCTAGGAAAAATTAATTTGCTGTTCCAAAACATACACACAACACAAGCACACCAAACAAATAGCAATCCACACACATACACCTAAAATCTTACATCTAGCCCTACACTAAACTGTACATACACCACTAACTATCCACTTACCTTAACCCAAACCCTAACCCTAAGGTCCATCACTATTGCACACTCACCTCACCCGCTCCCTAACCCTAATTCACCTACCCTGCCCTAACCCTCACGTCCACACAATCGCACACTTACCTGACCCACGCCCTAACCCTCACGTCCACACAATTGTACACTTACCTGAACCCGACCCGTAACGTTCCACCACAGCGCTGAAAATAGCGAAGCGACAGAAATGGACAACCGAATTCTTTCCCTAGGAAAAATTTTGTTTTTCTGCAGCATCGCTATTTTCAGCATTCGCTGAATAGGGTTTGATATTAGAACATTCGATGTTCTAAAACATCGATGTCCTAATATAGACCCCAATTATATATGCAATTAAATACACGATGATCTGTTTAGGAGGATTTTAGACAAACTTATTTATGTCCCAGGCCTGAAGTCTTTCATATGTATACATGTACATATTTATATACACACACACACACACATACACACACACACACACACACACACACACACACACACACACACACACACACGCACACACACATATATACTCACAATGACTTTCAGCAATGTTTTGCTTATAAAATTAGGTCTCTTCTCATGACCAGGTTGACTTTATTCTGAATTTCTAGATGAAATCCACAGATTTTATATGAAGACAAACTGCAAATAGGCTTCAGGCATGACGTGTAGCTCAGGTAACGATTCAGAATGCACAAACATCCAACTAATGGAAGCACATGGCAGTTTTGTGAGACTTTCTTAAAGAACCAGAATTTCTTAGGATTCTGCTCTCTCCTCTTCTAGACCTAAAATTAGTGGTAGCACTGTTACCAGTTCTTCTTCAGGCATTACTGTGAATATTTTCCACTATGTCTCCTTTACAGGGCCATTATTATATGGTGCTCCTTTGTGGATCAAGATAATGTCTTCTATATTCACAAACTCTGTTTTATCTTACTCTCAAAGGCAGCATCTCTCTCCTGAATGACTTGGTCTTAAACAAGCTTCTGCTGAGCAGCGTGTCCACAGAAGTGCAATATTTTATGTGACTGCCAGCCTATACAGTCAAATTTGCATAAGTGCAGGCATCAAGTGTGTGAATCACAATATCCTTGCTCCAATCATTGTCCCTTGAATCTACAAATGCTATGCTGACATTTTCTACAGGCTGGGCAAAAGCAAGCAGATTTTGAAGGGGAAGTGTACAAACCATGCAGTGCTTTGATCTAGACACCAAGATAGTTTTCCAACTCCCCAACTACAAAAGGAGTACAATCTGTTACACAGAGTTGCTCCATCTCCTCTTTCATGCCATTTTATGTGGTATTCCACTGGATTTTGTCCTAGGTCTATTGTTTAATATTTTCATTAAGGAAATAACTAATCACTGTATTTTTGTGCAGATTATTTGACCATTATTTTCAAATAATTACTTTTTTTCTGCAAACTACAAGCAGGTGGTTCTCACACACAGCAAAAATGGCTTTTTACACATGGACAACTTCCCAATTATTGTAACACTAAAACTATACTTTTCTTGCCAAAATTTCTCCAGCACAATTCTAACATGAATACTACTAATGCTTTACTAGAGTTAAGGTTCACACTCAACATTTGTTCTTTACACAACATCCAAACCAAAGAAGTTATTGATAATACACTGTTGGTTGTATCATTGTCAATCAACTCAGACCTGATTCATATTTAACTAATATCATTCAGACTAAAGGTTGGATATCAGAGCTGCTCCACTTCTGTATGACTGCTAACTTCACAGCTGCCAACTCTATTTTCCTTTTTCTAGTACTAGGTGCATATCTGTTAACTAGCTTGTCACCATTCCATCTACACAAAATGGAAATGATTTATAACAAAAAGCATGTTTTGCATTTAGTCATAATAACAGAGCTCATCAGGGCTTGCCCTTAGTCAGTTAAAATGGATTGAATCTGACACCTTACATGTTTATAGCGTTGTTTTGCCAAGAAACTGCAATACAAAATAAACTTCCCTTTCCTATCAAAATGGATGTGGAGGCAAACTCATTCTGATCTTGGAAGAGCTTTAGGCAGACCATTTCAGATCCCTTTTAACAATAAATATGGTAATTCGTTTTTTACTATCTCCATTAGCAAATGTAGGAATAAACTTCCAGCTAAGCACAAGATTTGAAAGCCATAAAGCACTAAGTGAACACGGTGAAAAAGACAGTAATACACTCTTATACCACAGAAAATAAAGGTCACATTACTGGCACAGACAGCAGGCATAACGAAAGCTGTTTTTAAAACTGTCACTGTCCTTTGTTGGCTTTGCAGGTTTAACTGCCTAGCACAATACCCGATATTAAGTGAAGCAGGGATTGCTTAGCATTTGTTAAGATCAAGTCTCACACTATAGAAGCACTTAACTGATCCGTCTTTTTTTCAGATTTCAGAATGTAATCATTGCACTCCATTAACTAAATTAGTGTTATGGGTGAGTTTCTTACACAAGTGTACTATCTTCAAGAGAGTCTTAGGGCAGTAAACCTGTAGTATGTGGCTGAGTCCTAAAGTGTATCTCCAGAAGTCCAGGATGGTCTATAAGAATGTTAAAAAAATCTTTTCTATAATCTATCAGAACTATTATACAGTATAACAACTCTAAATGGTTAACATACATCAAGTAGAAAAGGAATTTCATGCAACACTGCTAGCCTTTTTTGTGCTAGTATATGAAGCACATATAGCTATAATGGAAACTGTATAGGCACTTTCAGGAATTTTGTGCTCTGAAACAAGATAAAAGGATAACAACTGTTATGCCTTATTAGAAAGATAAGAGTAAGCAGCTCCAGTGGAATAGGGGGTAAAGCCTTGACTGCAGCTGAGGCAGCTGTTTGATTAGCAGCTTGGGCATCTGATGGAGCAGTAGAGAAGGATGAGGATGTGCCCATCCAGGAGTGGTTGGTGATTATGTGGGTATTCCCCTTGACACCCCTGGTGGAGGTTGGGGTTTGTACAGGGGAAGGCATAGTCTAAGAAGGAAAAAGGGTGGGAACAAGGCTGAGCATCTGCTGAGACACAGTGAAATTTTACACACTGTGAAAGTAGCAGAGACTGGAAGGCTGACCCCACAGATTGATGCAGCAGTGCCAGTAGTACAGGCATGTAAAGGACTGTGATGGGGAAGTGAGAGCCGAGTCATAGGGTGAAGCTCTCAATTTACTAATCAGTCTTTGTCCCTGTCCTCCCTTATGGTGATAGGTTTGTGTAGTGACTTTCAGTAATTAAAGCACAAGACAGCAGAAATTAGTGCCATTCACATGAAAGCTGGGCTTTCTCTCCATGACAGAGTGAGGAGCTTGACAATCCAGTAGGAGCTCAGGGTACAACCACTGCTTCTTGTTGCTGAGAGGAGTCAACAGTGGTGATTTGGGCACCTTGGTTTGGTGCTGTATGAATCATAGCTCAATGGGGAAAGACTGTGAAGTAGAGCCATAAAACGGCAGAGAGAATATATCGATCAGCTTGCATGGCAATGCCTGGGAATTCCACAGGATGTATTGAGAACTGTTGTACACATAAGGAATTTTGGTCTATGCTTTACAGCTTGCAGTCACTGCTGCCCCCACGAAGCTAAGTGTTTTAGAAAATTGCAAGACAGTTCATTATCTTTAGTGCTTTAGGACAGTAGTCCAGATTCAACTCCTACACTGTGTGCACCTTTTTGAGTGAATAAACAACTAAAGCATAACTCCCAACTTCTTCCTTCTAATTTTAGTTTTCCTACTGACTTTCTTGCAGCCTTAAATATTGGGACGTTCACATTTAGTGTAATCTTTTTGGGTGAATAAATTACAAAAAATGTGGTAGGGATGTTCCTGAATACAGATCGTGCACACTTAATATAGGCGTTCATGAATCTGCCCAGTCTTTTGTACTACAGTCACATTTTTCTACAAGGTTTCTTGGTTATTACATGGCTGGAACTGATACATGGTCAGTAACCTAAGTGTTATGATTCATTACTACTTACATGTTAACTTCAAGCTACTGCCCCACACAGCTGTGTTGATTTGCCCAGTATGCTTCATATGTGTAAATATTGTTTTGAGCTAGCAATCTGCTCATTTGCAGCTTTACAATTTCATAGATTCTCCTGGGTGGTATTATGTGTAAAGGTGTTTTAATAATTATCTGTTTTCTAAGTAAACATAACTTACGGAATTTTTTTTTTAAAGTTTGTCATGCAAATCTAATTTCATACACATTTTTACAGAGTGAACATTAAAAGGGGGACTTTTACAGCTGCTACAAGACAACCGGGTCCCCTGATATAGCAGTGCTCTTTAAACAATTTAAAAAATCTGTCTGCTACATTGGCACAAATGAATGCCTGATACTTCACTTATACACAGCAGCTTTTAACTTATACACATTTAGCAGAATTTGGGAATGGCAGATGCAGGAAGAAAAGGATGACAACTCTATCAGGAAGTGAAATTAGCACCATGGGTGGAAAATTTGCTGTAGTAACTGAATGACATTTAAAGTAATATATGGGAAGGCGGATAAAGTCAGAATGTTACTGTAAGCTGTGATATCTAAAGCAGGTATGCATGCTCCAATAGTGAAGG
The DNA here is from genome assembly GCF_019279795.1 of Protopterus annectens. Taxonomy (NCBI): domain Eukaryota; kingdom Metazoa; phylum Chordata; order Ceratodontiformes; family Protopteridae; genus Protopterus; species Protopterus annectens. Next base: position 602,922,750 of record NC_056732.1, read on the forward strand.
TCCACAATTGTATACAAATACAACAGGAAGAACAGTAATACAAGAAGTTTTATGAATGAAAAATTAATATATATGTGAATTTGCAGATGAGAAATTCAGGAGTACAGGGAACAGATTAAGTGATAAGCATGTACTTGGATATTATAGCAATGGTGTCTGAATCTGCAAACACTTGAAGAGGTCCCAGGGAGCTATGGGTATCTAGCATTTATGAAGTCTGTGTTTTTTAGCCTTTAACAACCAGGAAAAAAAACTCTGCAAGCAACTTCTTCTTTTCCAGAGTAACCCAGCAGCTTTTTTGTTTTCCAGAGTAGCCCAACAGCTTTCGTCTAATTAAATGGCTTACATTCACAAAGGACATGAATGAAAGCCATGGAAATCTAACACAGACTGAGAGTAGAGAGTGTAATTTACTTGAAGTCTTCTACCTTTATCCAGTAAGCTATACTACTTGCTGAGAATGATGAAAACATAAATCATGTAGGGTCTCCTTGTCACAAATGGAAGTCATTCTGCAGTAAATCTGCAATTACATAATGCTGTTTGAACTTAAGCCTGAAAACCTAAGTCTTAAATTCAGGTTGCAGTGCCTTTACTGTATAACTTTAAAATTAATATAGGGGTTCACAAATATGTAAGACAGACTCGAAGGTATTCTGAAACTCTGCAGATTAAGATGACATTATATCCTACATGGCACAGAGCTGTGGTGGTACAACATGGACATACCAGAATGGCCTTAGTGGCGCTTATCTGCTGACAAAGGTTGTGATTTTTTATCAGTTACTATGTATTACTGACCTGTAAATTGAGGAAATACCTTTGCACTTTAGAAAACAACTCACTCTGTATAAGAAAAATTAATGCTGGAGTAGACCTGGATTCATAATGTAGAGATAAGGCCCTGCCTGCATCCTCAGCACACCTAAGTTGTTTTCATGGTGCTGGCACTAGAAAAGCCAGCTGGGAAGGGATGGGCAAGTGTGGCCTAAAAGTGACTTAATACCCATCCAAGGGAGTCACAGCAAAGCAATACTACACTAGTTCTACCTTACTACACTAGTTCTACCTTACAGAGGATAAAGAATTGGCAGCTTGAAAACAGTGTTTTATACTGTAGCCAGTTCACATTGGTGGTAGCATACTTTTCTGCTCATATCATTGCAGATCCTGTTTTGGCTATAGCATTGATAGCTGTAAAATGTGTATGTATGGAATTGCAGTAACTCTTGGAACCGGCTCACCAGTTGTCGATTTGCCTTCCTTCAGTGTCAGTCAAAAAAAGACAGGGCACTATAAAAACAACCATCTCTGGAAGTCTGGGATTATTTAAGCTGCCAACTTCACCACTGAGGAGGATGTGAAGGAGAGAGACAGTAAATAGCAGGCCAAGGTTGGGGTTGACAAAAATAAATAAAAACAGAATGTTGCTTCTGGTAACAAAAATAAGCAAAATCATTCAAACACCAACAAATATCTGGATACAGGGAACTAAAACTATGTGCTGTTGTATAGTAAAGTCATTTACTGGGAAAATAATAACAAGAACAGTAAGTACTTGTGTCTCTACATACACTCGCTGGATTGAGACTATACCAGACTGTAGCCACACAATGCAATACTTCTCTAGCGTCAGTCTCCCAAATCAGCATCTCTGTTTCTCCTTCTCTTTTTTCAGTCTAAAAACAAAAAGACTTAAACTTTTTATATGTATCATATTGTTTGGAGTCCCTGGCAAGTGCATTAAATTTGTCATCCTTCCTTAGTGCATAAATTGTTCTTACATCCTATTTTTTAACTTTCTACTATTTTTTACAATGTAGAATAACTCGCGCGTAGCCCATGAAGCAAAATAAACATCATAACTGGATTCACAGTTAAAACATCTTATGGTTTCCTTTTCTCCTCCATCATGAATAATGCTGTTCCTGGGTTTTCCAAAATATCTTTAAAGTTGGAACTTCTCATAAAGATAAAATTTAGGCATAACCCTACCAGTCTGGAGATTTCATGATTATTACCTAATATCTCCCAATTTTCTTCAACAATAGATTTTATACCATCACTGACTACCATATGTGTCAAAACCATCCCTGACTGTTTTCCATGTTAAGAAAATCAAGTCAGCCAGATGAGTTGGTTCAAATGGAGCAAGTATTAACTTCTCTAACATAAAAATTAAGATCCAAAGTAGGACCTACAATTTTTCAGGGAGGCTTCTTATGTAGCACCCCTTACAAAAATATTTTCAAATGAGACTGCATTGAAAAGAAGGATCCAAGGGCAGACATGCTGAAATGGCTGACAAATGAATCTTGATAGAGGTGTAAGACAGGCCATAGAATAGTAACTCACACAAATACTGCAAAACCAGAGAAGCACTAACCCTGAATGTTTCCATTTGCTAATACATGTTTCTTTTTACTAGTAGCAGCCTTTCTTGCCTCCATTAATACCTGCTGCAAAGCCTTAGAAAACATGTGCTTAAAATGTATTGAAACCATATCATCCAGGCGGTCGGATGAAGTTGTTTGAGGCTGGGATATAACAAACACCCCTGATCTTGTGTGAGTAAATCCAGTCTGTGAGGAAGTTTTTGCCCCTGGCCAGTTCCAAATAAAGGGAGAACCACTATTCCCATGCCAGAAGATATTTAATATAATGATCTTTGGGGAGTCTTTCTGAATCTTCACAATTACCCTGGAAATCAGTGGAAAGGGTGAAGAAGCATACAGAAACATTCCTGCCAAAGGAAACGAAAATGCATCTGTCTTACAGGCCTTTTTGCATGAAGTCCTAAAACAGAATTTTCCCATTTCATTGTTTAGAAAGGAGGCAAAGAAGGTCACCTGAAGATGGAACAAATCTTGAAAGATCCCCCCCCCCCCGCAATTCACTCCCCATTTGTGAGGTCTGTCTTGGTCGTGCTCAGCTTTTCTGTCACACACAGTTTTGCTCTGATGGAATGTAAGATGCCTGTTGAGTGAGACTGTGCTGTAAAGTTATATCCCACACTAACATTTCTAGTATGCTTAGGAGGTTATATCTGGTTCCTCCTTGCTTTTTTATGTACCACATCACCATGTTATTATCTGTAAATACTTGAAGAGGTCCCAGAGACAACAGATGATTCAGAGAATTGACAGCATTCATAAGAGCTAGCACCTCTTTTATGCCTATGTGTTTTAGTCTTTTTTTGCTCCAAAACACCATGTACATTTATACCTATTGACACTGCACCCCTATGCAAAGTCTTGAGGTGTCTGTTGTGACTGACTGCTCTGGAGCATGAGAGACATGGATTCTGAAAAAAAATCATGTCTCCTCCAACTGATTTCACTTTTCACAAATCCCAGTACTGAAATTTTAAAAGACAATAGATGTTGCTGCTGGGATCAAAGATATTTAAGATACCATTATATCTTTATTGTGTGTAGTCTTGAGGAAGATATCATGAGAATCATGGAACCCATGACACTCAGAATATTGACATATTCCCTTGTAGTGTCAGACCTCTGATTGAAAAATCCCTGGAACAGATTTCATTATGTATCTATCTTTTCCATGGAAGAAAAGCTAATTGTACTGAGGTGTCAACTAGGCACCCCATATACACTACCCTGTGACATGGAGTAAAAAAAAAGGCTTTTAAATGTTCTCTTGAAATGCCAGCCTGTGTAGGATATTCCTTACCCAGCAACAAGATCCCTGACATTTTGAAAAAGACTCTGTAAAGATAAGCAAATCATCTACATACGAAAAAATGTAGATACCCTGTAGCCTGCAATGGACTATCAAAGGAGCATGCTATTTTGAAAAAAACCCTTGGAAAAGTGGATAGCCCAAAGAGTAAGGCAGAGAGCTAATAATGTGATCCAGACACACAAAACCTTAAGAAACGCTTGAAATGTGGATACATGATGATATGCATATTTTAGGTTTAAGGTTACTAGAAAACTCAAGCAAGTAAATAAAAGAATGCTTAATGTAAAGCAAAGTTTTCCTTTAGCAAATAAATGTTTATAGAATACCGACTGATAATAGGGCAATAAAACCAGACTACTTTTTTCTTTCGCTAAAATATGTTTTCTGAAAACATTCAATCTGTTTTCTACATCTGGGAGAGGAATAAATATAAGAAAAAAACAGATAGCACCTAGTGTAAGTAGAAGTACATGTTGTACCCTGTGTCTTAGCATGGATAACCTTAATTATAGGTCAGTCAAAGCTTGTGAGTGTAGCTGTCAGTCTTGGTCAATTATTCCTATTAGGAGTGTTAAACTTTATTATTTGAAGATGTACATACTTCTGTGTGTTCGTATTTTGTTTTTTTGTTTGTTTTTTTTTTTTTTTAATAAAACAAAAAGTCTTTTAAGATGTGACATAGGCTCAAATGGACGTGATAAGAAACAACTGTTTAAAAGATCAGCCTGCCAGACATTAGTGTATGTATGTAGCACAAAAGCAGAAACTAAACATTTTGAAAAAAGCTGTTATACATAACAGGTGGGAGTAACAATTTCTTATCCTAATGGTAACATTTTCCATATTATCTATGAACATGAATGGTCTCACAGGTATATACCAAATAGAACGAGTAGTGAAGTGTATTAAGAAATGCAGAATGCAAATAGCTATGATACAGGAGACACATTTGGAAAGAACTGAGCATGTGCATTTGATAAAGAAAGGCTTTTAGGACAGTTATTCGGTGGAATATCTGGGAGAAAGGAAAAGGGGAGTACTTGTATTAATTGCTGGTGAAGCTTCAATAGTCTTAGAATAGGGGATAAAATATAATAATAGAAGACTTGTAGTAATAAAGGGCTACTGGCAAAGGAAGAGGTTGCACTAGCATGTATTTTATATTCAACCTAAAACTGCTACAGTGGAGCTTAAGAAAATTTTGGGAGAAAATCAGCTTTCAGCAGGCAATATTACTTATAGATGGGGACTGGAATTTGATTTGCAACAGTGAGGATGTATCTGGGGAGCCTAGAAGGGAAAATATATCAAAAGAGGGTAGATTTTTGAAGAACTTTTTGAAAATATTCAGTATGGAAGATGTGACTTCAGTAGTAGGAGCTCAGAGAGAATTTGCATATTATTCCCCAAGGTACAAAAACTGGGCTAGGCTAGAGAGAATTTATATTTCACAGGAATATGTGCATTTAATTGAAAGTTGTGAAATGCATCTACCATTTCAAATCACATACAATAATAACTAAAATAAAAATGCAGGGTAATGAAATAAAAATAAAACACTGGCACTTTCTGATCTATCTGTTAAACAGAGAAAAATTTAAGGAATGGGTAGTGGAAATTATTCTGGAGTTATTAAGGAAGAGATACATTTCTTCTGAAAATATAGCTAGTGATTGGGATAAAATGAAATAAGAGTTTAAAAATAGGGTAAAAAGAAAATAAAAAAGGGGATATGGTTAAGAAGTAACAAGAATTATGTAGAGGAAGTGACAAAGGTTAAAATACTGCAGAATAAGGGAAATATCACAGAACAAGAAAATGATCAACTTCAGAATGCTAAAAAGAAAATAAGGAACTACCTGGATAATATACATACATTTAGAAAGATTGTTGTTAAGCAACTTCCTTTCTGTAATAACTCTAGACCACAAAAAGCTTTCTGCACAATGGCTCAGGCAACAGAAAGTGGAATGGTTGTTGTCAAGCTTAGGGAACTTGGGACCTTGTAACAAGGAAAATAACCAGAAATCCTCTAGATGTATTAGAAATACTTTGGACATTTTTCAGTCTGTATAAGGCAGAGAAATGTGGATATCAAGAAAAAGTACAAATGGAAATATTTATGGAAGACTTAAAGTATGCCAAGTTTAGAGGTAGATGAGGCTGAATTATTAACAGTTAGGACAACAAGAGATGAGATAAAAAATGGTGATGTATTACCAATATACAGGAAAGTCTCTAGGAATTCATGGTATACTAGTGGAATTTTGTAAGCTAGGAGGGAAGAAGGTGATAAAGATCTGGAAGGTTTTGTTTAACAATATTTTAAAAGGAGGAGAAGCACCCACAGCTTGGAAGAAAGCTGAGGTGGCTGTAATACCGAAATATGGTAAAATCCCATCAGATCCAGCTTCTTATTAGCCCATTTAAATTCTGAATCATGATTATAAAGTGTTCGTGTCTGCAATGGCTAAATGAATGTCAAGTGTGATGCCAGAATTGATAGATGTGGATCAGTGTAGTTTTGTGGAGGGGAGGCAGACATTTGTCAAAATTAATAAAATAATTATGATCTAGAGGGATGCAGAATGTAAGAAATACCACTGTTGTTGGTGGGTCTTGATGCACAGAAAGTATTCAACAGAGTAAGCTGGGATTTTATGAGATGGGCAATGGAAGCATTTGATATTCCTGGCACAATAATAAGGTTAATTAGGAGGATATATGAGGGATCAGAGGTGAAAATTAAGGTGGGGGGTGTCCTCTCTGATAAGCTCTGTCTGAAGAGAGGAATCAGGCAGGGGTGTCCTCTTTCAGCTGTGTTATCTGTGCTGTATTTAGAACCATTGGCAAATAAAATAAGGGACTCGGAAATTTAAGGGTATAATTGGTAAGGTAATCAAGAAATGTTGGCTTTATTTGCAGAGGTATTACTTGTACCTGATAAAACCAGGAAAGGACATCCAGTGTTGTGAAACATTCTGAGAAAGTTTCAAGTCTTTTCAGGATACAACATTAATGAAGATAAAACAAAGGCAATAGCTGTAAGCTATGTATCCCCACACAAATTGGTTCAGTAATATCCGCATTTATGGGAACATAATAAAATGAAGTACTACGAGTATGTGCTAGAAAGGAATCTGTTATGGCAGGTAAGGATATGTCAGAAGAGACTAAACAAAAAGGATAATATAAAAACTAAGAAACTGGAAACTCTGTTTTATGGCTATAGATAGCAAGACACAAGCATTGAAACATTTTTTGTCCCTTTAGTTTTATATGCAGGTCAGGCATATTTTTTTATCAATCAGAGGAAAAGTTGTGGTAACAATTAATAAAGAGTTGAAGGATTTTATCTGGGGGGAGAGTCAAGTGGGATCAGTTGATCCTTCCAATTGAACAAGGTGGTTTGGGATTACCTGATTTAAAGGGATATTTCAGAGCTCCACAGTTAAGGCTCCTATACACAGCACAAGCAGAAAGCTACAATTCAAAGTGGAAAGAGATGATGATGAAACTGGGAGAAGCTCAAGAAATAATGAGAAACTGGGATTTTAGATAGCAATCCTTAAGGAGAATAACAGTAGCCAAACATAGTATTGTATTCATAAAGCAACAAAAAGTAGTCTAAAGAACTAAGTAACATGGGAATGGAGAAAGGAGATTCTTCTGATAAGGATTACTGCAATTAGGGGTGCACAGAATAGGCAAGAGGGGGGTGGACTTTACTGGAAAACCTGGCAAAGGAACAAAGGTATTGTGAGCAAATAATTAGATAAGGAAAGGTAACAGAATGGGAAGAGGCCAAGAAGATATTTAGGTTGCAGGCTTGACACTGCCTCCCCTACCATGGATTGATGTCACAGTATAGGCAAAAAGAGTTTAATCTAGAACAGAAGCTGCTGCTAAAAGTCATAATTAGTAGAGCATATAAAATATTGCAGGATAACTACAGGAATCGATCAGAGGAGGTTAGAAAGGATTGGGAAGAGGTTGGATAAACAATTCACTAAGAAACAATGGGTGAATATATGTATGGCTCCCAAATACGCTAGAAAGTTTACAAGATTTTGAATTTTTGCTTGGAAGTATTCACATAGTTACTTTTATACTTCAAGCAGACTCCAAAGAATTTTCCCTCAGGTAGATGGCAAATGTTGGAGGTGTAATGGGAGCATATGTTTTTGGAATGTAATCAGTTGGCAGACTTTAAAAATTCCATTTCCATGCAGACTACTTTGTCAGAAATACTGGGTGAGCAAAAAATTCTAAACCAACCATATTAGAAATAGTGAGTATTGTAACACAGATAAAAGAACTGGAAGTGGGATCTTTAGAAAAGTCACTTTGAAAATGTTAATTGTGAGAATAATACATGCAGAATAATGTTCTGAAGGAGGAATGGGGTTTAAGAGAAGGCAGGAATTGAATGAGCAATGTAATGTTCAGTCAACAATGACTGTATAGAAGGCTGTACTTGATATATAATGTTTGCAACTGAAAATATGTCAATATGGTTTGTTTTCATTTATATAAATGTATGATTGCCAATTTCATAAGTTATAACTCAATATTTTTTTTTGTTTAAAAAAAGGTTATCAGAAAACTCAAAAGAAGATGAAGGTATATAACAGGTTATGAAGTGAAAACATTTTGAACATGGACACTATCACAAACTAGTTCAGGAAAGAAAAATCCAGAACTAGTCTCCAGGAGTTTTTTTTATTTGGCACTAAAAATATTCTTGAATAAAATATCTCCCCTACTTAAGGGGAAGAAACTGCTTATGTTATCCACTGAGACAGCATATGATGTAAAACAAGAGGAAAAACAAGGGTTTGGTCTGACAGATGAGGAGAAATCCTCTGAAAAGGAAGAATTTCCTCCTGCTGCCATCGGTATCTGAGATGAATCACACTCAGTATCCATATGTCTGAAACAATCAGTTGCCAAAGAGAGAGAAATGGATATTCAGACATTCTGGAAAGGATAAGGGATTGCCAGGATGGGGGTGGGGGGACAAGGTCCCTTATATTGTTATTTTGACTTGTTTATCTGTTCTTTGTTCTCATTGGTTCCTGCTTTCTTTTTGGAACTCTCTGCTATTGCTTTTTAAATGTTTGCTTATCAGCATTCTGCTGAGACTGTTTATTTTGTTTCTTGCTAAAATTAAATGAGGGATCAGAGAATCTCTTGGAGAATTTAAAAAAGGAGGGCTGAACATTCTGTGAGATTCCCAGAATTTGTTTACCTCTATAATCACACTTTTTACAACCTCTGCTTCAAAAACTAAATCTCTCTCCAGGAGATAATTCAAAAGTTCATTTTTGAGATTTTCTGGGATGTTCTGAGAACACAGTCAGGCAAACTTCCTTAAAACAGTACCATTGTCAACAGCTCTGAAAGTAGTACATGAAGAATCATAAATTTTAAACAATGATTAGTGACTTGAGAAATAGAAGAAACTAAACTACACAATAAAGCTTTTTCTTCACAAGGGGAAACTGAAGCAAAAACATTCCTCATATTTCCACAGTTAGGATAAATTTAAAAAATACGACCCTGACAGCTTAAAATTCTAAAAATCATATTTGCAGAAGCATACACTTTTCCCTCAAACTTATCAAAAGCTTACCATCCTTATCAGAAGGAAAAGAATTAGAATTAACAAAATATTTGGTAGCATCTGGGTTTACTAAAGCTGTAGCAGCTGGGTCAGGTTTGGCATTAGTGTATAAAAATATGAAAGATTGAGGAAAGTACAGTCAGTTGTGTATACTTACCATAAATGTAGATGCCCGAGTGTATTCACTGTTGCAGTCAACACACTTTGGTTAGCTGCCCGCAGGTAACCCTCAGCTGGCCCGAATACCAGAGTCTTGGGATTTCTGCGTCGGATGCTGTCTCCTCTTCCATGACATCAGGTCGTCAGGGGTATAAAACATGCAGCCGACACCATTACATCAGTTTTCCTTGCCCCAGATGTCAGAACCCCCAAAATAGGAAGCTAGTACATGGTGTGGAACACCTCCAGTAAAAAGTAAATACCCCTGCCATAAAATATGGCCATAAAGAGGATAGGTAGAAAGGATAGAGAAGGCCAGGAGGCTGGAGGGAGGGAAACCAGGACTGCAACAGTGAATACACTCGAACAGCTACATTTATGGTAAGTGTACACAACTGTACTATATTCTTCATGTTTCACTGTTGCAGTCATCACACTTGGGTTAATTCCCAAAGCTGAGGAAGGGTGGAGGCAGTCAAGAAGTGTGAGGGCTGGCTAGCAGGCCTTGTAAGACTGCTGTACCAAATCCAGCTCTGGATTTAGAAAAAATAGGTAAGTGGTAATGCTTGGTGGAGGTGTGTACAGATCTCCAGGTTGCAGCTTCCAGGATGTCCCTGATAGGGACTCCCCTGAGAAATGCTGTAGAGGTTGAAGTAGCTCTAGTGGAATGAGTTCTGATCCTCAGAGAGGTAGGTTTTCCATGGTGCTTGTAGCAGAAATTGATACAGTGTGCTATCCATTTGGAAATGGTTTGCTTCGAAATGGCCTTGCTCTCTGCCCCTGTAACAAAGCTGACTAGCAGCTGGTCAGATTTTCTGAAAGGCTTAGTCCTATCAAGGTAGAACCTGAGCTGTCTGTGCATTTCCAAGGAGTGCAGGATCCTTTCCCCTTTATTCTGAGGATTAGGGAAAAAGGTAGACAAATGGATGGATTGGTTTAAAGCCACACTAGATACCACCTTGGGCATAAAGGATGGGTTAGTCCTGAGGGAAACCCTGTCAGCATGGAAAATAATGAAGGGCTCCATCACCATTAGTTCCTGTAACTCAGACACTCATCTTGCTGAAGTAATAGCTAGAAGTAAGGCTGTTTCCCAAGAGGAATTTTAACTCTGCTGAAGCAGCAGGTTCAAAAGGGGGAAGTGTGAGCTTCTCTAGTACAAAGTTAAGGTCCCAGGCTGGGGTGGTAGTTCTCCTAGGGGGCCTTAAATTGTTAGCTGCTCTCAGGAACTGTTTGATGAGAGGGTGAGAAAAGAGAGGCGTCTCAGTATTATAATGAGCTGAGATGGCAGAGGCATGAATCTTAATGAATGAGAAGGATAGGCCTCTGTCGAGCAGCTCTGCTAGGTAATCAAGGATTTGAGGTAAGGTGGGCACAGCCATGTCCTTTCCTTGAGACTGACTCCAAGAACAATATCTTTTCCACTTTTCAGCATAGGATTTCCTAGTACTAGGCCTTCTGGCCTCAAGGATGATGTCTAGCACCTGTTTGCTGAGGGATGCTGGTGGTACATTTAGGGGATAAGCTAGACTGCAAGGTTTAGGGTTTGCAGCTGTGGATGCAAAATCTGTCTCTCCTGCTGATACAGCAGGGAATGTGTCTGATGTAGGTGACAGGGTGGCACTGTTGTCAGACTGCATAGGAGTGGGTACCAGTGCTGGCGTGGCCAGTCTGGTACAATAAGGATTGCCCTTGGCCTGTCCTGTTTGATCTTGAGTAGTACTTTTGAGAGGAGAGGCAGAGGAGGAAAGGCATAAATTGAGAGGTTTTCCCATGTAAAGGAAAGGGCATCCACCTTCCAGGCTCTGCTGTGAGGGTTCCTGGTACAAAATTTGCTCAATTGGTGGTTTTGGGGGGAGGCAAAAAGGTCCACCTTCAGTGTTACCCACCTCTGGGATAGAAGTTTGAATGAGTAGGGTTCCAGTTTCCACTCGTGAGGGTCCAGTAGTTTTCTGCTTAAGTCGTCTGCCAGTGAATTTTGCTTGCCTGGCAGGAATTGAGCTTGTAGTTGCACTAGGTTGCTCAAGGCTGTGTTCCACAGGGCCATGGCTAACCTGCAGAGTGTGTAAAAAGGAGTTCCCCCCTGCTTGTTTATGTACCACATAACTGGTATTGTCTGTCTTTATCAGGAGCTGTCCTGGAAGGATAAGGTATTTGAAGGCAGTCAGAGCATTCTGTACAGCGAGCATCTCTTTCTGATTGATATGCAGGGGAATTTGTTCTGGGCTCCATTTGCCTTGAATGCATTTGCCTGCCATGTGAACCCGCCCATGCATAGTCTGATGCATCTGTTGTCAGGGTTTGGCCGGCAAGGGGTTGAGTGAAAGGAAGTCCCTTGTTGTGGTTGCATGCTTCAGCCCACCAAAGGAACTCTGCCCTTAGACAAGGTATGATAGAAATCATTGTTTCCAGGTCTTGATAATGTTGACATCAGAGACTTTTTAAGTACTTCTGAAGTTTCCTCATATGCAGTCTTGCATATGGAATTAGCAGAATGCATGAGGCCATGAACCCTAGGGCTTGCAGTATTTTCCTTGCCAATAGCTGGGTTTTGGTGGCCATTAGTTTGAAATAGTTTGTCAAATGGACCTGCTTTTCTTGAGTGAAGAATGACATCTGGGAAGTTGTGTTCAAGCTTGCTCCCAGGAATACAATTTGTTGGCTGGGCACCAGTTGTGATTTCTTTTCGTTGATGGTGTATCCCAGTGAAGTTAGAAGTCTTTTTACAAATGCCTGTGCTGAAGTAGCAATTCCTGACTGTCCGCCTGAATCAGGCAGTTGTCCAAGTATGGGTAAATTTGAATATTTCTCTGCCTGCAGTATGCAATGGCTGGAGCCAGGCACTTTGTGAATACTCTGGGTGCAGTACATAAGCCAAAGGGAAGTGCAGAGACTGATAGTGCTTAGAGCCTGCCCTGAAACATAGATATTTCCTGCAAGACACCCTTATGGGGATGTGCAGATAAGCTTCTTTTAAGTCTAGGCTGATTAACCAGGCATCCTTGGCTAGCATAGGAAGAAGTTGTTGCAGTGTAAGCATTTTGAATTTTGGGACCACCAGAAAGGTGGTGAGAATTGATAGATCTAGGATAGGGCGCCAAGAGCTCTCTTTTCTGGGCACCAGGAACAGTCTGGAGTAGAAACCCTGTCCCCTTTGTTCTACTAGAACAGGTTGAATAGCCCTGATATAGAGAAGGGAAAGTCCTTGTTTTTGAGCCTCTGCCCACTGATTTGGAGGAAGGTCTGGCAACCCGCTTGGGGTTGGCAGTGAGTGGAAGTAGAATCTGTATCCCTGGGATACAATGTTTAGAACTCATAGGTCCTGAGTAATGGACATCTATTTTTTTGCATGAAGGGCAAGTTTTTCTCCTAGGGGTGCAAGTACTTGGGCATGGCTGGGAAGGATAATTGGAAAGTCATTGTGAACTTTTTCCATAAGGGGGTGGCTTACCACTCCCTGTTTTTGAGGTGGGAACACTCCATTGTTTGGATCTCTGCATACCCTGAGACTGTAGTCTTGGGGGTCTGTTTCCCCTGGGTTTGGACTGAGAATGCCTGGGAGGGACTGGAAAGGACCAGTTTTTTGAAGGCCAATGCCTACTGAATCTAGGTGGCTGCACCTGTAAGAAATCTTTGACAGTTTGCATAGATTTAGCTTTTTCTTCCATCTTTTTAAGAACTTCTTCTGCTTTTGTGCCCAACAAATTATCCTGATTTAATGGAGCATCTAGTAATTTTGCTTTGACATGGTCTGGCAAGACTTGTTCCTACAGTCAAGCATGCCTTCTCAGTACAGACCCAGTAACAGCAGCCCTGCAAGATGCTTCTAAGGCATCAAACCCACACTGCAGAGTATGCTTACTAACTTGGTTTTCAGAATGCATTAACTCTTGTAAATCTTTATTTTCTGAACAATCTGGTAGTAACACCATTTTTTGTTTAATTAGTTCCATAATATGTTGCTGGTACTTCAACTTGTGAAACTGGCAATTCAAAGCCCTGATGGCAAGAGTTGCAGAGATATATACCTTTTTACCCCATCTGTCTAAAACTCTAGAATCCCTGTCTGAAGGGGTAGGGTTTTTGGCTGTAGTAGCCTTAATGCCTTTAGGTCCCTGGGAAATGGTCTCTGGATCCGCAGTAGGATTCTTAAAGAGAAATTTGTGAGAATCAGGTTATCTGTAGTACCTGTCAGGTTTTTGTAGGAGCTGGTGGTAAAGTGTCAGGAGTAAGACTGGATTCCATGAAGACATCATCTACAATATCCAGGACAGGGGGTATAGCTAGAGGCCTGTGCTGAGACAAAAACATTTCCCCGAGTCTCTTTTTGGACTGAGGATAGTCCTTGCATTCCCAGCAGAAATGCTCTCTTAAGGTATGCAAGGTTTCACCAAAAGAAAAATCCTCTGGAGGAGAGGCAGAGGGAATGGATTCCTCTGCATCTGAATCCTCATAGGTAGATAAGGGCATGTCCTGGTAATCAGAAGGGTCAGAGTCATAGGACTCCTGGTCTGTAGAATCAGAAGGAAATTCAATTCTTTGTCTTTTAGCAGGGGCAGGCTGGCTTCCCCTAATTAGAGTAATAAGATCTTCAGCCATTCTAAGCATTTGTTTTTGTGGCATGGGAGCTTGAACATGCGCTTTGGACGTCGGTTTTCTTGGCGTAGTGTGAACTCTGGGCCTGAGAAGCTCAGTAGTTTTAGTTAAAAAATAAGTTCATAGGTAGGTACTAGGCTATCGGCCCTGGGGCCTATACACGCCCAGCCAAAAAGGTACCCTGGCTTTTGCCACCCAAGAAAATTATTTTCCTGTGCCTCTGTCAAGCAGAGCCACAGAGGTGATCCCCGGAGTGAATTTCCTATTTCCCATCCAATCATCAAGATTTTTCTTGAAGACTGCTAATGAGGAGCTTTGTTTGATATAGATAGGTAGTTTATTTAAGAGTATGGGAAGTCTCTGGAACAGGAATCTATCCCTCCGGCATGTTCTGTTTATTGTGGTGACAAGGTTTAGGTCCCTAGAGTGTGTAGCTCGGAGGGATTGGGATTTCTTTAAGTGGAGCATGTCCAACAGCTCTGGATTTGACATAGCTTTGTAAGTTAGGCAGAGATCACCTCTGAGTAGGCGATATGCGACAGAGTAAAGCTGGAATTTTTTGAGACGGTCTGCGTAGGGCATCTGTTTGAGGCCGCTAATACTCTTTGTGAGTTATTTCTGCGGCCTTTCCAGTTTTGTCTTGTGAGGTACATACCAAAAGGGGCATTGTACTCTATAATGGGTTTAATGAGTAGAGAGGAACAATGACCTCTTTTTTTCTGGATGAGAAACCTTTTGTGATGAGGTGTGCCACGTAGAAGGATTTCCTGACTACTGTGACAATATGATTATCAAAGGAGAGACTATTGTCCACCTGTGTCCCAAGGTCTCTTATCACACTTTCAGTGTTAAGTATACTACCGCCTATGCTGTAGTCCATGGGTACAGAGTTTTTACCAAAAGGGATGACAATGCACTTTTTGGCATTGAGCTTGAGGCCATGGCTTTGACACCAGGCATCTGTCTCAGTGAGGCCCTTTTGTAGGAAGTCCACATCGTTAGGAGTTTCGATTATGGCTCCTAGTTTGCAGTCATCTGCGAACTTCATTAGCCAAAGACCTTCTGTGTTAGCCTGTACTTCAGAGAAGTAGATACCAAACCGGAGAGGACCCAGGACTGAACCCTGTGGTACCCCACTTGTCACTGGTCTGAAGTCGGATTTGGAGTCTGCTACTTTCACAGTGTGGGTTCTGTCAGTGAGCCAGTTGGCAACCCATCTTGTGACATAGGGATTTATACCTAGTTTAGTGAGTTTATATATAATTCCAGAGTGGGGGATGATGTCGAAAGCCTTGGCAAGATCTAGACAGGCTGTGTGAACCACCTTACCCTTGTCTATGGCTTTGGTGACTGTTTCAAAGAAGTCTGTCAGGTTTAGGAGACATGATCTGCCTTTTACAAACCCGAACTGGGTGGGGTCCAGAGTTTGGAGATTACCAATGTCTTTGTTTATAAGTTCCATGATGATATATTCCATGGCCTTGCAGACCAGGCTTGTCAGGATAATGGGGCAGTAGTTCCCAGGGTCCGTGGTGGCTCCCCTCTTGTGGAGTGGGATAACCATTGCTGTGTGCCATTCAGCAGGCACAAAGCCTGAGGTGAGACTATGATTGAACATGGTACTTAGGTGGGGTACCGGTTCATTCTGTAGTTCGTGTAGAATGCAACCTGGGATGTTGTCTGGTCCCATGGATGCTGTGTTCTTGGCTTTGGAGAGTGTGGTTTTTACCTGTGCAGCCGTGATTACAGGAAGTTGTCGGTTTAATACGAATAGTGGTAGGTCGGAATACACCCTCAGAAGCTGGTGCCTGCACAGCGGCTCCAGACCCATCCAAGGTAGAGACATCCACAGGTTCCAAAGTCAAAGAAGCATCTCACGGCATACCGGACTCCTAATGGGTCTCAGCAGAGGCTTGCGAATCTTAGAAGTGGGCATCAGGGGCTGCAAAGGCACCTCACTGAGTACCAGTAGACTGGCGACTAGCTTAACGGAAGTGTCATCGGCAGTTTTTGACTTATGTGGTCTGTCTCTGTCTTTGTCTTTGCGCTTTTTCGGAAGATCGGTCGTCGGATGGTTAACCGAAACCATTCTGGAAAACAGAGAATGAGAGAGAAAGAATTTAGCTACAAAAATAGCCCAATGACAAATGGTTCGGGCGTTAAGACACAAAATCGACAGTGAGGGACGTCGTGGTCTAGGCCTAAACAGGTGACGCAGTAAGAATGAAAATCTCTATGAGGTATTTGCTTTCCACAGGCAAATCAATTGTTAACGTTTTCTGACATCGGTTAGAGCAAGAAAAAAGAATCCCCAACGGGGTACTTAGCTTTAGAAGACTTCAGGTTTGAAACTCGAAAAACGAAAATTTCAGGTAGCGGCTGACCGGCACTTGCAAACTGCTTCTGCTTCGGGCTGAAGACTGATGTAATGGCATCAGCTGCATGTTTTATACCCCTGAAGACCTGACGTCATGGAAGAGACGACAGCATCCGACGCAGAAATCCCAAGACTCTGGTATTCGGGCCGACTGAGGGCTACCTGCAGGCAGATAACCCAAGTGTGATAACTGCAACAGTGAAACACGAAGAATATCTTTATGTGATGATGTGAGGTATTGCCCGCTATGCCAGCAGAAGTAGGGCAGTGGATGTGTAACATACATCAGCACAGTTAGCTGGAATTTAGTAAAGAATTATATGATGTTAAGTTGTCAATCTCGCCTTCGTTCTTGCTGGTTGGGATCAGAGCCGATCCTCGGCTCCGACTCAGCCATCTTCAATAGCTCGAGAGCTGTTTACTGGCTCGAGGCTACCCCTTATCCCATGATGCCTAGCGCTAGCTACCCAGATCTTGTTTGCCGCTTCAGCTGCGAGGTTCGTGGTACTGGCTCAGGCTCATATATTTTTCTTCTACTACGTTTTCAGTCAGATTAGGGATTTTTTTTCTGTCCTTATTGTATTTGTCTAGTAGTCGCTAACTAGTTGTGATAGTTTAGTGTGTTTTTGTGGGCTTTACAGAACTCGTTTTAGTTAGCGAGTTCTTCCCTTCCCCCACCTCCCCCTTTTCCCTTATCTGTTAGCTTACTCTGTAAAATTTCTTCCTTTCCTTGTTTTTTAGGTAGCTGTTTTAGTTAGAAGCTTTCTAATTCCTAAAAAAAAAAAAAAAAAAAAAAATAATAAGATATATCTTGTAGTATATTGCGTCTTATTTGTGGTTTGCGTGGAAGTGTTTACTGTTAGTTTAGTGGTATTTCTTATTATGTATTATGTCTAAGGAATCCAAAGTGTCGGGATTCAAGAAGTGTGATTCATGCTGTCAGAAGATGTCTCTGACAGATGGGCACACTTCTTGCGTCTGTTGTCTAGGCGCTGTACACCTGCAGGACTCTTGCTCTATCTGCCATGCATTTAGCCCAAAGGTTCTGCAGGAGCGCAAGAATAAAATTATTTTGAGAGGGCTGCTTAAGCCTCAGGACTCACCAGCCAAGACTTTGCCAGTAAAGTCTCCTAAATCGGCCAAATCATTGGCTCCCAGCTCGGAGCCGTCATCGGCCCAAGGCTTACCTTCCACTTTGGTTCCAGCCAGAACTGAGGAAACTG
Source organism: Protopterus annectens (assembly GCF_019279795.1). Taxonomy (NCBI): domain Eukaryota; kingdom Metazoa; phylum Chordata; order Ceratodontiformes; family Protopteridae; genus Protopterus; species Protopterus annectens. Next base: position 602,940,436 of record NC_056732.1, read on the forward strand.
CTTCCCCGTCGGCACCAGTAGTCCCCTCGGAGCCATCAAGGACTCAGAAAAGACTGAGGTCCCCTTCATTAGAGTCCATTCATTCGGCTCCTCGGTCTCCCCTCCTGCAAAGTGACCATAGTCATAGATCTTCACACTCCTCTCGGTCCTCCAGGCTCTCAGACCATGATGTGGAGAGAGTGGTCAGCAGGTTATTGAAGTCACAGGCACTGGCCAAAATGTTGTCCAGCCCCCCTCAACAGGGTTTGGCTCCGTCTGTTTCTATCGATGTTCCTCCTCAGACTCCCTTGAGTTCGGAGCCGGAGTTTCTTGGGGTTCGAGTCGTTGAACCGTATGCTCCAATAACAATCTCTCCTTTGGATCCGTCATCGGCTCCAATCCCATTGATGGTGCCTTCCATCGAGGGATCTGGGTGCCAAGACTCCCTCGTTGGCTCTGAGGGGGTAAGTGGCATCGGACCCTTGTCCGACCCCGCTCTCCCTCTCGGAGCATCAGCGCAGGTGAGCTCGGCTCCTACATCAGCCTCGGAGCCATCTCCCTCAGTGCGGAGGAGGATTCCGGTCTCCTCAGAGCCGGAGCCTTTTCTTCATCATGGCAGGGACGGCTTCGATGTCATGAGGAGTGTACTGGCCTCTCAGCCAGCTCCAACTTTGACCCCACTGGCTCCATCCCCCGTAGTGCTTGCGTCAAACTCTGCCCCTCCTCCAGACCCCAAGCGTGGGGAACCAGCACTTCAGGGCACCCCATTGAGTGTTTCCTCTTCCTCCAAGGCCTCCCCTGATCATTCAGAGGAGCCCCCTTGAAAGAAGAAATGCAAGAGGAAGCACATTGACTCTCCCAAGTCTGTCACTTCGGATACAGATTTGGATGAGTCAGAAGAGTCCCCGAGATCCCCCTCTGAAGATGTTTCTTTTTTGGACATCCTAGAAATACTTAAGCAGAGGGGGAACTGGAATACCCTAGCCCCTACCGAGGACGAATCTGTATTCCTGGATGCGTTCGGTTCCCTACCTCCACCTCCTAGGTTTCTCCGCCCTTCGATCCATTAATGTCTGTGTGGCTTGAAGGGCTTGGTCAGCCCCGGATACAGTGGAACCAACCCTGAAGAGACCAGCCAAGTTTATTACTGCACCCCCTGATAAGCAGTTCCTTACTAAGGGTGTTCCCATGGATGCCATGGTGGTAGCAGCAGCCACTAAAAAGGAGTTAGCGGAAACTTCTTCTTCTGTTCATCCTCCTAACAAGGAGTCTAGGACCATGGACAGATATGGGAAGTGAATGTTTGCTTCAGCAACCTTTTCCATGAGGTCACTGAATTACTTATGCCATTTCACCAGGCTTCAGAGGGATCTCCTAAAAGAGCTCGGAGATACCCTGCAGGATCCTTCAGCTGAAGGGGCCCAGGCTAAAGTGGCTTCTCAGCTGGCGACCCTTAACTCAGTAGTCAACTCTTCCATGAGGTTCATTTCTTATGCAGCAGATGGGGCGAGTAGAGCCGCAGGCACAGGCGTGGCACTTTGGAGACATGCATGGATGCGGCTGTGTAATTTTGCGGAACCCTTCAGAGTGTCATTCACCAACACTCCCTTTGATGGTTCCTTTCTTTTTGGACCACAGGTGAAAGACACTCTTACTAGGTGTGAAAAGGAAGGCAAGACTCTCTCTGCCATGGGAGTCCATTTTTCCACTCCCTCTAGACCATACCCCAAGGGTCAGAAGAGTGGAAAGATGTTCGGAAATCCCAGGGATCTTTACCTGACACACGTAGTGATTTTTCCTCCAGGGGCAGAGGAGGAAATAACAATAATAACAGACGCTGCCCTCGTGGCAGAGGGGGTCCTCAGAACCAGGGCAGTAGAGAATCCTTCTCTGACAAGCCCTTCCAATATCCCTGAGGGGTTGCCCGACTGTCCGTCTCTGGAGGCAGTCAGGGGAAGACTTTCATTGTACCCAAAAGCCTGGCTAAGCATAACACAAAACAAATGGGTACATCCAATAATATCCGGAGGATACAGAATTCCTTTCATTCAGCCCCCTTAACTGTCATGCAAGTCCCTCCCAGATGTTCCAGCCAATCTGAGGGACCAAGCAGTTATAGAAATTTCAAAACTGCTAGAAAAAAAGAGTCATCCAGGAAGTCCCGACAGACCAACATGGATCCGGAACTTACTCAAGGTTCTTTTTGGTACCAAAATGAACAGACGCTCCAGGAGGTTCCTTCGCTTCTGGCTGGGAGCCAGTCATTACCAGTTCAGAGCTCTGCCCTTTGGTCTCACCACAGCCCCCAGGGTGTTCACCAAATGTATGGCAGTGGTCACGACTCACCTGAGGCATCAAGTATTCCAGGTGTTTCCCTATCTAGACGACTGGCTCCTTACTGCTACTACCAGGCATCAACTCCTTCAAGCCAGGGACTATACAATCTCAATTTGCTCCCAGCTAGGCATTACCATAAATTTCGAAAAATCTGCCTTGTTGCCCTGTCAATCTATTACTTATATAGGAGCAGACTTAGATACAAGGAGCATGTCCGCAAAGCTGCCCTTGGACAGGGTGTCCACTATTCGTCAGCAGGTTCATGTCCTCATGCAGTGCAAAAGAGTGCAAGTCAGGTGCGTCCTTCAGACTCTAGGTTCTATGGTGGCGGCAATTCTTCTGATACCTCTGGCCCGCTTCCACATGAGAATCCTGCAGTGGCTTCTGTTCACGCAGTGGTCCTTTCAACAGCTTCCCATGTCTCACATGATCATCATCACAGAAGCATGCAAAAGACACCTTTCCTGGTGGATGGTCTCCCCACTAGTGATTCAGGGCAGACCCTTCATTCAGCCTCCTCCGGTTGCTACAGTGACCACGGACGCCTCCCTGATAGGGTGGGGGGGCATTATCAGGGAAGGACAGTCCAGGGCACTTGGCAGGCTCACAAGTACCATCTGCATATAAATGTCCTAGAGATGAGAGCCGTGCTCCTAGTGTTGCAAGCTCTTCAGGACTCTCCTCCCTCGGGGACCATTGCAATTCAAACCGACAACATGTCAGTGGTGTGGTACATCAACAAGCAGGGGGGAATCAGGTCCTACCCCCTATGTCGAGAAGCCCTCAGACTCTGGCAGTGGGTGATTTCCTCCCAACAATTTCTGATTGCAATGCACATCCCTGGGACGTCCAACGTCATAGCGGACAGACTCAGCAGAGCTATTCTAATGCCTCACGAGTGATCTCTGAATCAGGCAGTGGCAGATTTGATCTTCCGCAAATGGGGTCAGCTTTGCTGCGACTTTTTTGCCACCCCTTTCAACAGCAAATGCAGCAGCTACTTCCCCCTTCTTCTGCTTCCTGGTCACCTTCCCAGAGATGGTCTAGTCCATGATTGGCCTCAGGGACTTCTTTATGCCTTCCCTCCATTTCCCCTGATACCAAAACTCATTCAGAAAGCTATGTCGTTGGGTTGCAAAATGATCCTCATTGCCCCTTACTGGCCTCGACAGATATTGTTCCCTTTTCTGCAGCATTACCTTCTTGAGCGGCCTTGGACTCTGGATCCGATTCCAGACCTACTGATTCATAATCAGGTGGGCTACATCAATCCCTTCAAACACTCCAGCTCACAACTTGGTTGCTCCACTTCCAACCTTAGCCAGGCTTCCCAGTATTTCCCCAGCCGTTCGCGACATTATAGTTTCCTCCCATAAGTCGGCCGCTAGAAGGACTTGCACTAGTAAATGGAAAAGTTTTTCTTGTCGGGCAGAGGATAGAAATATAGATCCCCTCACAGCCCCTATCCATGAGATCTTGGAGTTCCTAACAGAACTCTTTCATTCGGGGTCCGCTTCTGCTACAATCAGGGTTCAATTAGCGGCCATTTCAAATTTTCATGTCGGCTTTTCTAATGCCAACATTATGCCTCATAAGCTATGTAAAGCGTTTCTAAGAGGGGCTACTCTCCTTAGACCCCCCAGTGAGAGATCCCCCTCCTCCTTGGGACCTTAATTTGGCACTAACCTCATTAATTATGCCCCTTTTTGAACCAGCAGCTTCCTGCTCCATTAAGTTTCTATCTTGGAAGACTCTCTTTCTGGTAGCTATTACTTCAGCCAGATGTGTCTCTGAACTTCAGGCACTATCCGTCCGTCCTCCATACTTAGTATTTCATAAGGACAGGGTTGCTCTGAGGACTAATCCTTCCTTTCTTCCAAAGGTCTGCTCAGAAAACAATTTGAATCAGTCTATAGACCTACCTGTGTTTTTCCCTAACCACACCAACAAGGCAGAATACAAGTTACATCAGTTGGATGTTCATAGACAGTTGTGTTTCTATCTGCAAAGGACGAAGGATATAAGGAAGTCTGACCAACTTTTTCTTTCCTATGCTCGGGGCAAACAGGGTCTCCCAGTTTCCTAAGTGACCTTATCCAGGTGGTTGTCTCATATCATTACCTTTATCTACCAACTAAGGAACAAAGACTTGCCAATCAAACCAAAAGCTCATTCTACCAGGGCTTTAGCCACGTCTGTAGCATTCCAGTCTAGGTTGCCCATGGACTCTATCTGTGCTGCTGCTACGTGGGCAAATCCTCATACCTTTATTTCCCATTACAAGTTGGATGTGGTCTCCAGAGGTAGAGCTAGTTTTGGTTTCACTGTTCTGAAGAGTCTGTTCCAATGAGCCACCCAGGATTGTAGGTGCTAGGGACACTGTCCCAACCAGCAAGAATGAAGGCGAGATTGACAACTTAACATAAAGAAGTTATGTACCTACCATAACGTTCCATGTTATTTGTCTTCATCTCGCCTTCTTTCTTGCGTCCCCCCTCCATCCCCCTATCCTGTTGAACCGAGAGGAGTTCAATTTTTCACTGGCTGAATGTTTGCTGGTTTGTTTCCTTTACTGACTTAGACAGTAGGACAGGTATGTTAACCATTTGTTTGGAGGGGTTTCTTCCTATAGCTATGTCTGGGTTAGCTATTTCAAACGAGATCTGGGTAGCTAGCGCTAGGCATCATGGGATAAGGGGTAGCCTCGAGCCAGTAAACAGCTCTCAAGCTATTGAAGATGGCCGAGTTGGAGCCGAGGATCGGCTCCGATCCCAACCAGCAAAAAAGAAGGCGATATGAAGACAACTAACATGGAACGTTATGGTAGGTACATAACTTCTTTTTATTTGAATATCAAACTGATTGGTACAGATGGTTGTGTTGAAAGAGTATCTATAAAGCTGCTTGTGTTAAAAATGTATCAATGGTGGGCCCTGCTGGGCAAAGGAAGAAATATACATGTATTACTGTAACTGTTGAAAATGTATATATTGTAACAGGGGTACTGGAAAGGAAGAGGCTAATCTCAATCCACCTGACTTTGAAAAATATTCTGAAATTAAATTACTGGGTCTAGGCCATAAAGCTATTATCTCACAGTTTTGAATGAAGCCAGATGCGTAATGTCTATAAGAAGTATGGTTTGTTAGTCTCTGTAGGAAGAACAGAAGTGTTAAAATTGTTTTATAGCTTCCAGATGCTGCAATAATCTCTAGCACAGGTTGAGATATGTATTGTAACACATATGTGCTAAATCATGGCAGCTTCTAGCCAAAGGAGTAGTATGGGAACCAGAAGTCAGATGACCAGATGTATGAGATGTCATTCTTTAATCCATCACTAAAACTTATGTTTTAATACTAGGTGAGACTGAAGTCTCAGAGCAGTCTGTTTTTGTAATCTGACAAGAAAGGACCCCTCACCTACTTCATTTTGCCTTGCTCTAGTAAGTGAACCAGGGAATAGTAATTCTTTAAATCAGTCAGGAAAATATAGTGAGATTAGTTAGGTACTGTTTTTCTGTATCTTTGTGAATCTATTCATCTGTGTTATTTTAATATTTCCTGTGATTGAAACTCTCGTCTTTACTGTAAATAGATGCTGCATATTTTCATGGTCTTTTATTATTTATTATTAAATGTATTTAAACTTCATTGTGGCTGGTCCTTTAGAGAATATTTTAACCTTTGAGAGTACTTGTACCTCTTTGATGATTCTGTGGCTACTCCTGAAAGACTTACTGCACTGATCAAAACAATACCATTTGTATTAATATTAATTTCACTCAGTAAAACCGAGTATCCTTGTAACAGCCAGTAGCTGGCTTTGGAGGGTCTGGTGGAAGTAACTACCTATATTGTGTGGGCAGAAGGGTGCATAGCTCGGAAACGTGCCAGCCTTTCCCAGGTGTGCGTGTGTGTGTGTGTGTGTGTGTGTGTGTGTGTGTGTGTGTGTGTGTGCGTGCGTGCGTGCGTGTGTGTGTGTGTGTGTGTGTGTGTGTGTGTGAAAATCAAATCTCAAAAAGTGTGTGCCAGCTGCTTGGAGCATGGACACAGAACACTAGTTTCACAGAGAGAGTGGTGGAGGACTTGGCTTGGACACTCCACTGAGAGCTCAACTCTACAGCTGTGCCAGTGGGGAGTCTTACTGGGGACCTGGAGAGAGAGAGAGAGAGAGAGAGAGAGAGAGAGAGCCAGACCCTGGACTGAGTGTATTCTCTGTATGCTCTTAAGGGAAATTGTGCTTGATGCAGACAGCTGCATCTGGAAATACTGGGTGTATTCATTTTTGCTCCAAGTCTCTAGTGTCAGTGGTGAAGATTCACGCTAACTGATTACTGGTCCAGAGACGGGGCGTCACATATTGGTGAGTAGTGGCATGGCTATTATTTGAATTTCTGTAGCCTGTAGGCAGTAGTCAATGAAGGTGTGTATATTCTCAGCAGCCACAAGGTAAATAATTAGAGTTTCATTATCACTACAGTTTGTTTTTGTTATTTAGTTTAGTTTAGTTTAGTTAGGTAAAGCAGGCAACTATGTCAACAGAGGATTATGGCAAGCTGACAAAGAACCAGTTGGCCAAGGTGTGTGAAGTCAAAGGACTGGTACATGCCAATCTGACTAAAAAGGAAATGATTTCAGCCTTAGTCACAGCTCAGACCAGCAACCAGGAGGATAGCCAGTCTGTTGATGGGAATTTGCAGCCCTCAGAAAGCGGACAGTTCACCTTTTCCTAAGAGGACTTAAAAACCTGTCTGGAGTTAGCACTTGAACTGGAGGCCAAACATTTGGAATTAGAATCATCAGAGACTGCAGTGTTTTGTGGCCAAAGAAAATGAGAAGCATGAGAGGGAGATGCTGACTCTTTGCCAGGGTCATGGAGGTAATGGGGAAGGGAATAACCGAACCCCAGAAGCAATAAAGGTCAGTAAATTTCTTCCACACTTTACAGAGGGTAATAATTCTGTAAATTATACATTTCAATTTATTTTTAATTTTATTTTTTTTAATTGATTATTTTTATTATTATTTAATTTTATTATTTTAATTCATGTATTTGAAAGAGTATGCAAACAGTATAATGTTGACCAAGGGCTCTGGTTAGGGTTCCTGACAGCTTACTCAATGGTAAAGCTGTAACTGCTGTATCTAAACTGTCTGATAATGATTGCTTAAACTATGACAGAGTAAACATTGTTAGCTAGATTGTTTTACGTTAACATCTGAAGCTTAAAGACAAAAGTTTTGTGACCATAGACGCAAAGTGGATGTAAGTGTTTGAGATTATATTGCTGAGTTAAGCACTTATTTTCATAGGTGGGTGAGTGGATGTCAGGTCACCACTTTTGAAGGGTTGGCAAACCTTTTGAGGGAACAGGCCCTTAGCACTTTGCCTGAGGACATGAGAATCTGGCTAACAGACCAGGAGTGCAGCCCTGCAGATAAGCTGGGGAAAAAAGGGGATCTCTACTTAGCAAGCAGAGCATCACTGCACAGGAAGGGAATACACAGTGATGCACATTCATACAAGGGAACCCACAATGGGCAGCCTAAACCACCCCAACAGAGTTCACCAGTAACAAGGGAAGTCACTGGTTCAGGTACATGGTCAGGATCAAGGGTTAAATGTATTAAATGTAACCAGGTGGGCCATGTATCATATAGATGTCCATGGAGGCAAGGTGGGGGAAAAGGTTGGGAAGCCAGCCAGTGGAAATAACAGTATGCCAGTGGTAAGTTGTCTGGAGACAACATGGGTACCAAACTATCACCAGAGTTTATGTCCGATCTTAGTGGATGGAAAACAGGCTACTGCTAAGAGAGACACAGCCTCTGACATAACTATTGTGAAGCCTGTAGTGGTTAAAGAGGAGCAATATTTGCTTAGGAAGTCCACTCCAGTCACAGCTTTAGGAGGGACCCCATTCCAAATGCCTTTTGCCCAGGATTCATCTAAAAAGGAATCAAGCAAGTAGGTATATTTGAGGATATCGCTGCAGTTGTCCTGATAGGGAATGATTTTGACAATGCAGTACCTTGTGTGCATGCAGTTGCACACAGTTAGGCTTGGCGACAGGCATGTGGGTCTGGTAGCCTGGGGGAGACCCAGACAGACCTTACACCTGAAGCCAGGGGTGGTAAAGTGGCTATTTCAGGGAAGGTGCTACCCTGTAGCTGTGAGCCTCAGTTGCTGGTAGGTACTGATGTTCCCCTGGACAGAGCGACTACAAGGGAAGAGGTGAGTGGTAGTACCCAGGCTAACAGTGAGGCACCACTGTCAGAGGATACTAGGCTTCCTGTGGAAAGGGAGGTGGGAAGAGTCACAAAGATAGAGTTGAGACAGGTTTAGCTCTTAGGCCCTACATTATGAGGCTTGAGGGAGGTAGCTAGGGAGGCACCTGATTCTCAAAGAAGAGGGGAGTCTGTATACTGGAACAAAGGGTTACTGTATAGAGAGTGGGCCCCTGAGGGAGGGCTAGAGGGGGTAGTGCCCAGAGCTTACTGTCTGGCACTCCTAGCCATAGCACATGACATTCCTTTTGCAGGGCATATGGGAATAAAGCATACCAAGAGACGTATTATACAGAACCTTTATTGGCCTAGGATTGCAAAGGATGCAACAGGGTACTGCAGTACCTGTGAGCAGTGCCAAAAAGTAGGCAAGGAAGAGACAAGATCAAAGCTCCCTTGATGCCTTTGCCTGTGACTGAGAAGCCATTTCAGAGGGCAGCTATGCATATTGTGGGCCTCTGAGTACCCCAAGTTCTACAGGAAAGAAGTACATCCTCGTGGTAGTAGATTATGCTACTAGATATTCTGAGGCACTGGCTGTGTCCTCCATCGAGGCAGAGAAGGTGGCAAATGCTTTGATAGACATTTTCAGCAGGGTAGGTTTCCTGAGAGAAATACTGACTGACAGATTAGAAGCACTGTGGGGTGAAGTACCTAAAGATCACCCCCAGACTAAAAGTCTTGAGGAGAGATTAAACTGTACACTAAAGACTATGCTACAGGCATTTGCAGACCAGTTTAAGAGAGAGTGGGACAAATACTTGCTCCATCTGCCATTTGCATATAGATGGAAATCCCAGGAATCCACAGGCTTTTCACCTTTTGAGTTGCTGTATGGGTGTAAGGTGAGGGGGGCCTTTGGATTTGATTTGTGATGAGTGGGAGGGTGAGTGTGAATCCCACAAGGAGTCTGTTGTGGTATATGTCCTAAATCTCAGAACAAGGTTTAGGGAGCTCATGGGCTTGGCCCAGGAGAACCTGGCACAAGCTCAACAGCAGAAAAAAGGTCTGGTATGACACGAATGCTCAAGCCCGAGAGTATGCTGGGAAACGGCAGGTTATGGTTCTCATTCCTGTCAGACACAATAAGTTGCAAGCAGTGTGCAAGGGACCATTCAAAGTTCTAAGGCAGGTCAGAGACGTTAACTACATGGTAGAACTGCTAGGCAAGGAGGCAGGGGCACAGATTTTGTCATGTTAACATGATGAAGCCTTGCCATGATAGGGAGGCCCTTGTGCTAAGTATTTGCAGAAGGTGGCAGGAGGAGTCTGGGCGGGGGTTCTATGGCTACATTGAGCCAGCCAGCACAATGCCAAGTTACTAAGGTGGAACCTAGGATTGCAGGCATATGACATGACAGTGCAGCACTGCAGTGGGGTCAGCAATGCCAAGGCAGATGGGTTCTTAAGACAAGATATGGATTAGTGTACTCACAGACAGGCTCATTCCTCTCAAGCAACGTTTCCCAAGGGTCACTTGAAAAACTAGCTTGAGTCTTCAAAGGGGGGAGAGATGCGATGATGTGAGGTATTGCCAGCTATACTAGGAGAAGCAGGGCAGTGGATGTGTAACATATGCCAGCACAGCTAGCTGGAATTTTGTAAAAAATTATATGTTTGAATATCAAACTGATTTGGACAGATGCTTGTGTTGAAAGTGTATTTGTGAAGTTGCTTGTGTTAAAAATGTATCAACAGTGTGCCCTGTTGGACAGAGAAAGAAATATACATGTATTATTGTAACTGTTGAAATGTATATATTGTAACAGAGGATACTGAAAGACAAGTGATTAATCTCAATCCACCTGAGTTTGAAAAATATTCTGAAATATAATTACTGAGTCTAGGCCACAAAGATGCTATCTCACAATTTTGAATGAAATCAGAGATGCAATGTCTGTAAGAAGTATGGTTTGTTAGTCTCTGTATGAACAGCAGAAGTGCTAAAATTGTTTTACAACTTCCAGATGCTGCAATAAACTTTAGCACATAGGTACTAAATCCTGGCAGCTTCTAGCCAAAGGAATAGTATGGGAACCAGAAGCCAGATGGCCCGATGTATGTGATGTCATTCTGTAATCCATTACTAAAAATTATGTTTTAATACTAGGTGAGACTGAAGTCTCATTGCAGTCTGTTTTTGTAACCTGACAAGGGAGGACCCTCACCTACTTCATCTTCCCTTGCTCTAGTAAGTGAACCTGGGAATAGTAATTCTTTAGATCAGTCAGGAAAATTGAGTGAGGTTAGTTAAATACTGTTTGTATGTATCTATGTGAATCTGTTCATCTGTGTTATTTTAATATTTGCTGTGATTGAAACACTGGTGTTTATTGTAAATTGATGTTGCGTATTTTCATGTTCTTTTATTATTTATTATTAAATATATTTAAACTTTTCATTGTGGCTGGTCCTTTAGAGAATATTTTAACCTTTGCAGAAAGCTGCATCTGGAAATACTGGGTGCATCCATTTTTCTTCCACGTGAACATCCCTCTCCAGTGTCAGTGGTGAGGATTCAGGCTCCTTGATTACTACTCCAGAGAGGGAACATCACACTTTATACAACCTATTTGCTTTCTTAGCCACAGCACACTAACTGTCAGAGAAAACACAGGTTGTGACAAAAACATCATCCAGTGCTGACAGCACATGGGCAGATGATTGAAGGGTCTTGAAATTCCAGTTGTAGCAAATCATAACTATTTTTATTAACATAATGAGAAAAGTACAGTTTTGTACCTACCATAAATGTAGATGTCCGAGAGGTATGCATCTGCAGTCCTAACAAATGGGTTGTCCTGGCCTCAGGCAGCCCTTCGGTCGGCCGGATTCCAAAGTCTGGGTCTGGCCTCGGCTGATGTCGCACTTCACCCGACGTCATAGCTGCAATTCAGCGGGTATAAAGGCATCAGCCGATGCCATTTTCCTCAGTGTTTCTTGCCCCAGATGCCAGGTGCCCTCTAGGAAGGCTAAATTTGGATAAATGCAAATGTTTCCAAACAATAGAGAGCAAATAGAAATAAACATGTATATACATATATACAAACAAATACACCATAATAGATTCCCCCAGCTAGCTACAAGATGGGCAAATACCCTAGGAGTACCACAGAGGGGAAGGAGGGTGGGTAATCCTGACTGCAGATGCTATCCTGTTTGGACATCTACATTTATGGTAGGTACAAAACTGTACTATGTCCTTCAAGGATGCATCTGCAGTCCTAACAAATGGGTAGAATACCATAGCCAAACTGGGGGAGGAGGCACTAAGGAGGCACTAAGAGTTTATGGTGTAGTTAAGATCCCTTGCAAAACAGCAGTGGCAAAACCTGCTCGGGATCTGGAGTATAAAGGTAGATTATAATGCTTGGCAAATGTATGCACGGAGCTCCAAGTAGCAGCCTCTAAAATGTCTTTGGTAGCCACTCCTCGTAAGAAAGCTGTAGTAGTGGCTGTAGCCCTTGTGGAGTGAGGTCTGATGTTTTCTGGAGTTGCCTTTCCATGAAAAGAGTAACAAAATCTAATGCAATTTCCTATCCATTTTGAGATTGTTTGTTTTGAAATTGCTTTTCCTTCCATTCCTGTTGCATATGCTACCAGAAGCTGGTCAGTTTTTCTATTGTTCTTGGTTCTGTCCAGGTAGTAGTGCAATTGTCTGTGTACATCTAAAGTATGCAGCAATCTTTCCCCCCTGTTCTGCGGGTTGGGGAAGAATGTTGGTAGGTGTATTGCTTGGTTTAATGATACCCTGGAGACCACCTTTGGCATAAAGGTAGGATTAGTTCTCATGGACACTCTATCCTGATGGAAGATAAGGAAGGGCTGTACTGCCATTAATGTCTGTAATTCAGAAACCCTTCTAGCTGAAGTGATTGCAAGCAGGAATGCAGTTTTCCAAGATAAGTACTGTAATTCTGCTGTTGCTGCTGGTTCAAAAGGGGGGGAGTGTCAACTTTTCTAACACAAAGTTCAAGTCCCATGTAGGCAATGGTGGTTTCCTTGGTGGCTTTACATTTGTAATTCCTCTGAGAAACTGCCTGAGTAGAGGTTGAGAAAAGACTGGAGGATCCATGTTGTATTCTGCTGAAATTGCTGATGCATGAATCTTAATGGAGGAGTAAGACAGACCATTGTGGAAAAGCTCTGCTAAGTATTCCAGGATGTTAGCTATGTTTGCCAATGATGCATCTACTCCTTTTGTTGCACTCCAAATGAGATATCTTTTCCATTTTGCTGAATAAGTTTTTCTTGTTGAGGGTCTGCGAGCCTCCAAGATAATGTCTTTAACCCTTTGAGATAAATCTGGGTTATTTTGCCTTATGAAATGTTCCAAGCAGCTAGCTGCAGTGTTTTCAAGTTTGGATGCAGGATTTTGAAGTTGTTCTGTGTTAGCAGTAGAGGTAGGGGTAGAGGCCATGCGTGTTCCCGGGACATACTCCTCAGTAGCGGGTACCAATGTTGCCTCAGCCAGTCTGGAGCTATCAAGATGATCCTCGGGTGATCTTCTTTGATCTTCAGTAGCACTTTGTGCATCAAAGGAAGAGGTGGGAATGCATATGCTGTCAGGTTTTCCCAACTGAAGGATAGGGAGTCCACCTTCCAAGCAAGTGGATGGTATGTCCTTGTGCAGAATTTTTTCAATTGGTGGTTGTGTGGGGATGCGAACAGGTCTATTTCTGGCAGTCCCCATTTCCTTGTGATGGTTTTGAAGATGTCTGCATTCAGCATCCATTCGTGGGCATCCGTGGTGGTTCTGCTTAAGATGTCTGCTAGTATATTTTCTTTTCCTGGCACAAATATGGCCTGGAGCTGAATGTTGAGGCTCAGGGCCACATTCCAGAGGTCCATTGCCATCCGGCATAGAGGATATGAATGTGTGCCTCCCTGTTTGTTGATATACCACATAACTGTGGTGTTGTCCGTCCTTATCAGCAAATGACCCTGTTGAAGAAATGGTCTGAATGTCTGAATTGCCTGTTTTACTGCCAGCATCTCTTTTTGATTTATGTGTAGGTTCATCTGGTCTTGAGTCCATAAGCCTTGTATGCACTTGTCCACCATGTGTGGCCCCCAACCGAGGTCTGAGGCGTCCATGGTGATAGTCTGGCTTGGGTGAGGCCTGTGGAAGGGCAGTCCTTTGTTCAATTGACAGGCCTGGACCCACCACTGGAATTCTTGCTTCAGGCATGGAATTATTGGAATTTGGGTTTCTAGGCTGTGCTTGTGCTGAGACCATAAATTCCTCAGGTACCATTGCAACTTCCTCATATGTAGTCTGGCATGTGGAATTAATATTATGCAGGATGCCATGTAACCCAGGGCTCGCAGGATTTTCCTTGCTGTAAGCTGGTTCTGCGCTGTTAATGCCATGAAATAGAGTGGTAGCTGCTTCTGTTTTTCTGCTGTGAGGAATGCCATCTGGTTTGATGTGTCCAGTTCTGCACCCAAGAAGGTTATCCTTTGGGATGGTATCAGCCTTGACTTTTTTGTGTTGACTGTGCATCCCAGGGCTTGCAGCAGGTGAATAACCTTTTTCAAATCTTTTGTTAATTTGTCTTTGCTGTCCGCTTGTAACAGGCAGTCGTCCAGGTATGGATAAATTTGAATTCCCTGAAGCCTGCAATGAGCAATTACTGATGCCAGGCATTTCGTGAATACTCTGGGCGCAGTAGATAAACCAAAAGGCAATGCTGAGAATTGATAATGCTCTGATCCTGCAAGAAATCTGAGGTGTCTTCTGCAATTTGGTCATATGGGGACGTGCAGGTATGCCTCCTTGAGATCCAGAGTCACCAGCCAAGACTCCTTGCCCAGCATGGGAAGAAGTTGCTGTAGGGTCAGCATTTTCAATTTTGGAACAATGAGATATGTGTTTAGAGCGGACAGGTCGAGGATAGGTCTCCATTGGTTTTCCTTTCTTGGTACCAGGAAAAGCCTTGAATAAAATCCTTGTCCTTGTTCCATAGCCGGTACCTTTTCTATAGCTCTCATCCTTAGTAAATGGTCTATTTGCTGTAGAGCGTTTGTCCTTTGGTTTGGAGGTAGGTTTGGCATTCCTCTCTTCCTTGGAAGAGTATGGAAGTGAAACCTGTAGCCTTTGTCTATTGTCTGTAAAATCCATTTGTCTCCTGTAATGTAATGCCAATTTACTGAAAATAAGGCTAGCTTTCCGCCTAAGGGTGCTCCCAGTTGTTCCCTGGTAGGCGGTTTCAGAGCCAAGTCACTGTGATTGTCCTGTGGAAGTGGTAGTGGCTGGATCTGTGGCAGTACTTCTCTGGCTGTTAGGCTGCCACTGCTGGCCCCTGTAGGCACCTCTGGATTGACCTCTGCCTCTAGGGCGTCTATTTCTGCTTCTCTGTGCTCTGGTGGTGTCTGGAAAGGACCAATTCTTGGAAGGCCAGTGCCTACTAAACCTCGGAGGCTGGACCTGTAAGAAATCCTTGACTGTCTGGACAGATTTAGCTTTTTCTTCCACCTTCTTCAACACTTGCTGTGCAGGGGAACCAAACAAACTGTGCTTTTCCATGGGAGCATCTAGAAGCTTTGACTTTACATGGTCTGGTAAGGATTGCTCTTTTAACCATGCATGCCTTCTGATCACTGTACCAGTCATAGCTGATCTAAAGGAAGCCTCCAGTGCATCATAGCCGCATTATAAGGAATGATTACTGACCTGCTGAGTGCTATGCACCAAATCCTGAAGGGACTTACGGTCTAAAGGCTCAGGCGAGGACAGTTTTTTAGTGAGCTGATCTAACAGAAATTCCTGATACTGAATCATGTGGAATTGACAGTTTAAGGCCCTAGCTGAAAGAGTAGCAGAAGTATAAACTTTTTTACCCCATCTCTCCAATGCCCTAGATTCTCTTTCAGAGGGGAGGGGGTTTTTGGCAGAGGCAGCTGCTACAGCTTTGGGGCCCTGTGAAATAGTTTCAGGATCTGCAATAGGAGCCTTATACAAATGATAATGTGTGTCCAGAACCCTGTAGTATCTGTCGGGCTTAGCAGGGGCCGGAGACAGGGAGTCAGGGGCAGTACAAGCATCATTAAATGCATCGTCCACAACTGTAAGTACTGGAGGAATAGCTAAAGGCCTATGCTGTGGTAAATGTAAAAAGGTCCTAAGCCTTTTCCTAGAGTCTGAAAAATCCTGGCCCTGCCATTGAAATTGTTCCCTCATAGCATGCAAGGTTTCCCCAAAAGAAAATTCCTCAGGAGGAGAGGCAGAAGGTATGGAATCCTCTGCATCAGAGTCCTCATATGGAGAATAAGGGCCTTCTGGAGGATTTGTATTTTCGGAATCATCAGAGGAGTAATCTGAAGAAACTGGCTCAGGGGGCTCTGCTCTAGGCCTCTTCTCTGGAGGTGGGTGAGAGGCCCTGTCAGGGTGAGACTGGGTTCCCCTGATCAAAGAAATGAGATCCTTTGCTAGACTAAGCATTTGAGTACTAGAGCTAGGCCTGTGAGAGGGGGTCTTAGCAGGCACGGCCTTTGAAGATTTAGCTGCTTTAGCCCTGGCAAAAGCCTTAATTGACATGGATGCAGGGGGCCTAGCAGCTCCACGTGCAGGAGTAGATACATCTAAGGGGATAGTATCTGATAAATCCTGAGAAACTGTAAGAGCAGGTGGATTTTCCGTAGCAGATTCAGCCATGCTGGAAGAGGCCTCGGTAGTAGGAGGCATGCTTTCGGCCGAAGGAAGAACCGTGGACTTGGTTTCAGCTGAAACCGAGACACTCGCGGTTGGCTTAACCGCGGTTTCGGCTGAAACCACGGACTGCGAGTGTCGGTCCTTTTCCTTACGCTTTTTAGCTAATTGTGAAGTCGGAGTCTCCGACGGCATGATATAAGCAAAAGCGGAGCCGAAAAACTCCTCTGCAAACTCCGACCGACGTCTAAGTGTCCGTCGGTTGAAGGAAGCACAGGCTAGACAAGCTGCTACGTCGTGGTCTGGGCCTAAACAAGGTAGGCAGTAAGAGTGGAAATCTTTATGAGGTATTTGTTTCCCACAAGTTAAACAGTTATTCACTTTTTCTGACATCGGCTGAGGCAAGAAAGAGCCCCAACGGGTACTTAGCTTTTAGAAGTCTTCGGTAGTAGCAATCTCTGGTTCTGACCGACCGGCACTTGCGAACAGCTTCTGCTTCGGGCGCCACGCGGCAAGAAAGACTGAGGAAAATGGCGTCGGCTGATGCCTTTATACCCGCTGAACTGCAGCTATGATGTCGGGTGAAGTGCGACATCAGCCGAGGCCAGACCCAGACTTTGGAATCCGGCCGACCGAAGGGCTGCCTGAGGCCAGGACAACCCATTTGTTAGGACTGCAGATGCATCCTTGAAGGACATCCTCAGTATTCTCCCACTGAAAAAAATTGTTTCATCCTGGGAAAAAAAGTCTAGGAGAAAGAGAATCCCTCACAGGGAGAATCAGATACCACACTTGAGTCTCCTTAGAATCTGCTTAAGAAACCAGAGGATAAAAAAATTGCATCTGTCCCTTCATAATCCCCTACAGATTCCAGTTGTTGAAACTCTTCAGGGGAAAGCGGAGTCCATTTTTCTTTTACCAGAAACAGCTATGCAAGAAGGGTGAAGAGTCTTGAGTAATCGTGAGCCAAGCCCTATAGATTACTCCTGTCCAGAGGAACTATCACTGGAGAAGATAAAGGTTTAGTGTTCTGTCTCTTTATCACAGGAAAATGAGGGAAACAGACCCAGAAATGCAAGCAACAGTTTCCCTGTGGATGGGCACAATGTCCTGACTAAGCAGGGGCACATTCCCTGCCCTTTCTCCCATGACCGACAAGAGTGGCTTTCCCTTGCCCAATGAGGACACCCCAACAGCTGCAGAGGATGTGACTAATCCCTAGTCCATGGTGGCTGTATGAACTACACCACAGGGATTTGAAGAAAAATGTGAGTGATCTGAGGAACCAGCTTTGGCCACAGCAGTGAGCAAATTATCAACCTGCTGTTGTGGCAAAGACTACTTAACAGTTTTGTGGCTGGAAGAAGGTCTGATTGAAGGACTACTAGTTTGTTTCATGTTCAAGACAAAAATGGTACTTGCTTCCCAGAGAAACATAGCAGCAGTAGTCAGTAAAACAGGAAATAGCAAAAAAGTAAATATACCCCCAAAAAAATACAGTAAAAAAGCACTTTAGACACTTTCCTTAGCCCCAAAACTAAAATAAACCATTCTCCAGTGAAAGAAGGAGTTTTTTTACCACAAGAGTAGAACAGTGCACTGCTATTTAAAAGTGCATAAAATTCATGAGATAGTCAAGGAAAATACTTTTTTCCTAGATTAAAAGAACTTGTTTCTCAGAAATAGTTACTTAAAACAAGTAAAAATGTAATGTGGAAGGTTTTTCCCCACAGGTAACTTATTTGCCCAGCAATGGAACAGTATTAGCCAACCGACCATCCCCAAAAGCCAGCAGAGGAATCCTGTTCTCAGCAATAGTAAAGCTCTAAAGGGCTTCACACATAGACCTGTCTTTTTAGTCAGCTTGTCAAAGACAGATGAAAGGAGTACTTCCAGCAACTTCTGAATGACAAAAATCCAACAGAAGCTATACTGCACCAGACACAGCCTACAATGAAAGAAGAAGAGGAGTCCACTCTAGAGGAAGCATGAGGAGCATTAAGAAAAGTGAAGTCAGGGAAAGCAGCAGGCTCAGATGAGGTCACAGTGGATATAATCAAGATGTTGTGTGAGTTAAGGGAGCAAAGGCTCCCAAGGGTACTCATAGCAGCATGGACAGAAAGGTGTATCCCAGATGACTGGAAAATAAGAATTTTAGTGCCAGTGTACAAGAATAAAGAAGCTATTTGCAACTGTCAGTGCTACAGCGGTAAACTCCTGTCACACTGCATGAAAGTTCTGGAGAAGGTGATTGATAATGAATACAGAGCATAGTAGAAAATAAAATGGGAGACAAGCAATTCAGATTGAGATCAGGATGCAGCACAACCAACTGGATGTTTGCAGTGAGACAGACAGTTGAGAAGAAGCTAAAGATGAGGAAAGAGTCCAACTGAACATTCCTAGACTTGGAGAAAAATGACAAGGTCCCAAGAAAGCTCATTTGGGCAGTCCTGCAATGGCTTGGAGTTCCAGAAACATTGGCAAAATTAGTGCAGGCTATGTACAAGGACAAGTACAAACAGTGTTTTGACTCTCAAACGGGTTCCAGGAAGGAGTGGGTGTGCATCAGAGTTCATCCCAAATTCCAGTGCTGTTCATACTGGTGATAAACATCATTAGCAAACAGGTCGGAGGGGAAAGATCAGTATAGTAGCTGTATGCAGACAATATGGCATTACAGACAGACTCTGAACAAAAATTTTAGCAAAGGATAGGGGAATGGAATGTAAAACTAAAAGCACAAGGGATAAAACTGAGTACAGATAAGACAGATGTAAAAACAGCAACTGGGGAAAATCAGAAGAAGTTGAAAAGAGCGAAAGGGGAAAATAGTGGTACAAGTTAACAACTTCAGATACCTTGGAGGGGTGGTTGAGGAGAAGGGAAGTTTGAATGAGGAAGTCAAAGCTAAAATCAGAGGGGCTGCAGCCAACTAGCAGAGTGTCAGGGGTAGTGTATGGTAGAGGAATGCCAAAGAAGCTAAAAAGTAAGATGAACAAAACAGTGGTGGGGCCAGTACTACTGTATGGTACAGAAACCTGGGTAGTGACAGCAGAGCAGTTAAGGAAGCTAAATGTGATAGAGATGAAGTGCCTGAGATGGGTGTTCAGACGCACAATGTGGGGCAGATCAAGAAATGAGTATATTAGTGCAGAAGCCAAAGTAGCACCTATTGCAGAGAAGGCGAAAGAGAACAGATTGTGGTGGTTTGAGCACATGTACAGGAAAACAAAAGGCAATCTGGTGAAAAATATCTAGGATGGAAAGACAGGATGAATTCAAAAGGAAACAAGGACTTCCATCAAAGAGATTGATGGATTGTATGAGAAAACACCTGAGACAGGCATGACTGTCGAAGAAGGTAGGAGAGTGACACTGAATCGAGAGAGCTGGCGACAGTTCACGTGACACCCCAACCCCATTTAGAAAATGGGAAAAAGGAGGTTGATGATGATATGCATGCCAGGAAATTTTCTTTAGTACCTGGTGCTTTATCTGCCCCTTGTACTGCTTGTTACATGAAAAGGGAAAAAGTGTAGGAGCACAAAGTGTTTTTACTGGCTTTCACGGCCTTTAAAAGTCACTAAAACACTTAGCACTGCCAACCAGGCAAAAATAAAGGGCTTTAAAAGTTGTTAGACAATTTGTTCGGTCACACTTTTTTTTTTTATTTATAAGTGTGACAGAGCAAAGTATCTACCAGCTTTTAAAGTTCTTTTACCTAATGTCGCTGTTCTTTGCAGTCCAGCGCTATCTGTTCGTACCTAGCCTGAAACATGACATGTGAGAAAGGAGCTTAACAAGCTCATCTTTTTCTTGATTTTGGAGTGCAATTGCAGCGTTCCACGCACTACAAGACAGTTACGAATTCTGCTGGAACAGTAGCATCCTTGACTGCCTGCTATCAGTCAGTCATCCATTTGCAGGTCACCTGTTCCATCATCAGCTACTGTGACTGCTTTAGGCAGCACTGGGACAGAAACACCACTGGATGGAGCTAGTAAAGGAGAAGACTAACACTGCACTATTCTATGACTGATAATTTTTACTTTCTCGATGATGGTCATACATACTGTAGGTCAAACAACCTCCAAGATTATGCTGTTTATTCTACACTGTACATGTTACTTTGTCCATATTTATGTATGTACCTTACAGTGCAGCTACTAATATTTTAAGCTGCTTTGTTTAACATAAAGTACGAAACATGTTTTACTGTCTCTTCAAGGTTTCGACTTGTCAAAAGGGGAAGTCTTGTTCCAGCAGGAATAACTGACAATCAAACTGTAAACAAACAAGTAAAGAGACACAAAATAATGAAACATTAAAACTATTCAGCATACATTTGCAAGCATATTAACCTACTCGAATTTTAAGTGTTTTATTACACTAATAATATCTGCCAAGAATGGGAGAAATGCAGAGATCTGATGATGACTCACTGACTAGGTTTAAAGCCCAAGATATTCAAATGCACAAGCCACAGAGGGAGTTAAACCTTCATGATTCTTACTCCTGGCAGGTATTACAACTTTTATGTGGTATATGCAAATGCAAAATACTCTTTTCTCGCACAATACAAAAAAATGATGTTGTTGTTCAAAGTAACTGATTCAATTACAGAAGGACAATTTATACATTTGAACAGGTTAATACAGAATGAATAATAAGTAAATACAGAAATGTACTTGTGTACTAAATTATGAACATATTCCTTGTGATCCTAAGGACTGATTTATGACGTTTCAGCATGCTTTTGACCAAGGAGATGCAAACTTCCTGGATCAAGCCTTTTTTCAAGCTTTTTTATTGGATGAATGAACTCCAAACATGGTAGAATCAATAAGCTGTAAACTGTAAAAGAAAAAGTTAGTGGAAAAGAAAGTTGCACTTTTCAAATTCTGTAAATTGTTTCTGAACTTCATGGTTGTTGAAAGGGGGGGGGGCAAGTTACTAATAAGTGAAACAGAAAACGTCAAACTTTTTATTTGTGTGTGTGTTTCATATTCTTCAGAAAAATGCATGGTAACACAAATCCTGTTATCTAGGAACTTTCTAAGCTTATAAGAGCAATATTTAAAAGTTGTCCCTATTTTTGGGCCTTTGCCCCCTCCCCATTGTTTTAAGCTTTGTCCAGATTTCTTGTGCTAAGAGATTGAGAGGTATGACAATGTGTGATTATCTCATTCTTCTCACGGTTAGTCCTATTACAAATAAAATGATGCAGTAAATTACATCCATCCATCTTCACCCTGCCATCACTCATTAAATTGATTGGAAGTAAATATGGCAATCCTTCACATTCACCATCTCTAATGCTCATGTCTGACTGCCTCCACTTGACTTAATAGTAAATATGGTCAGAATTACCTAGCTTAACAGAAACATATATGCATATGCTGTACTGTCAGGTAAAGCACTGCTTGGTTTGGATATTCTACATATTTCCTTACGCACACAATAAAATACATATCTCTCGTATTTTATTTATTTTATTGCATTTGTTTACCGGGAAAGTCCACTGGACCTAAAAGAGCTCATTCTCAGTGGAGGCCCAGGGAGAAAAGCTCCAACGAGATAAAGGAAAAAATATAAACATTTATTAGTACAGAGCTGCTTATTTGTACAAGTATAATGCCACTTTTAACGTGCTTTTGAATAGAAAGAACTTGGAGCAAATCATATCATAAAGACCATGGGCATGCTTTCAAATAGGTACTGACATGCCTAATGTGCTCACCTTAAAAATGTACTCTCCCACTATCACTGGTACCTTTAGTGGCAACAGGGCATTCACACACACACACACACACACACACACACACACACACACACACACACACACACACACACACAGCCACTCAAGGTTACAAGCAGCTGCCCAACTCTTATTCTGGAGTCTGACATACTTTTTGGCTTTCTTTTTTCAGTTCAGTATTACAACCATTAAATCAGCAGACTGATTTCAGAGAATAAAAAAAAAGAATCCCATAACATATTCTAGGTAAGTACAAAACAGCTCTGTTATAACATTTAACACTTCTACAAACTGCTGGCTATGATCAAAATAACCACAGTTTGACATTGTACTCATTAATACCAACCTCAGTCATTAAACAATCTAAATGAAAACAAAAGTCCAATTTTTCACAAGTTAAGTTTATGGCAGAAACATGGCAACCATCACTCTGTGACTGAAAGTGCTTTAAATGGAGTTGGTGCTATATCAATTAAAAACATAGCTGTTATTATTTACAGATCGCTTCCCAAGTGGGAAATGCACCAACACGATTAAAAATTAGAGGTAACAGCAAATTCTTAGTTGTGTATTCTTGTCAACATAAAAAAAAATGTGGGGTAAACAGAACACTTCTTGACAATCTTTCAAAAGGCAAAGCAAGGTCTGGTCAGGGAAGACAGGTTTGCAGATGAAATCACAGTGTACACAGATGAAAACATTTATGCCGCTACAGAAATCTGCAGTCATAAAATATAACGTGGCTCGTAAATGCTTCATATAATACTTTCACACCAGTTTTACTGTAATTTTATTATGAGTCTTCATGAACTATACTACATGCTTAAAGTAATGTGTGAATAGGGGGGGGGCATGTTAACCATTGCCCACAAGTCTACAGTTTGCTCTACTCCTGAAAAGTAGTTTATGGGGTATTAAAGAAATAAGTTTCAAAAATGGACACTGAAAATGACTGCAATTGTAATCCCAAACTGCTTTCTAAAGAACTGCTTTTATAGAATATTTTTAGTAATTTGGCTGTACATTTTGATTCACAACTAGGCTACACTCAAACCCCTGTTAATCCACTTAGGAAAAACCAGAACATTTAGTCCTATGATGCAACCTCTGATAGTGGCTTTTGAAAAAGCCAATGGAATTGATATACACAAACTTGATAGAGTCAAATATCAACATAGGCTTAATAAACACATCTTAATAAACAAGAGAGGGAGTTATTAAAGGCACTTACAGATGTTAGAGTCATTCATATTATGAAGCCATATAAAGGGGGAGGGAAGGATTTATTTGATGCCATAGACTATTCCAGCATAATGTTTAAAATATTACAAGACACCCATACAGATATGCATGTTTCATGTAATCAGGTAAACATAGCATACATGGATATAGATTTATTCCCGTGTGACTGTTTAATGCAAAATTCCATTTCACAAAAAATATCATTTTTTGCGTATTCCTGACTTTGTAATACCAGTTATTTTTGGTGTTCCTATGATACACAAAGACATTAGAAAATCTTCACTTAGATCTATAGTGGCAACACACACACAGCACTAAAACATACCCCCTGGCAGTTTTTATTGACAGACTATTAAAACCAATTTTTAATGAATCTACTTACATGTCAAAAGACTTGTAGGAATTTTTGAGAAGGGTTAAGAGTCACCTTCGGGACACAAACTTATTTTTCTCAGTAAAAATGTAGATTTATTTACTTGTATCCCCTAGAATGATAGCATAGATTTTTTTTCATTAGGCCACCATGAACTATATTTTTCTTTCTGCCAAGGACATACAAATTTTAACTGCACTTATGAGTATTACTCTGGACAACTACTATATATATTTTGAAGCTGAGATTTGCAAGTAAATAAGAGGTGTTACTGTGGAAGCAGTGTGTGCCCCAATTTTTGCAACCTTAGTTATGAAGGGTTGAGAGACCATGTATGTGTTAAATAGTATTTATTGTAAGTACTGTGATATTTGGATGACATCTTTATAATGTGGGCTAGCCCAGAAGAAATGATACATGACTATAATAATTATACAAACAATATCACACATTTTTTTAAATTCACTTATTTTTGTTATTTAGACCAAGTGAATTACCTGGACATGACAGTCTATAAAATTGTTAATGGTTTCAGGTGTGATATATTTAGAAAACCCACCTTCAGTAAGGCCTATTCGCATTACAAAAGTTTCTATCCTGGTATATATAAAAAAACTCCCTATTAAAGGCCATTTTATCAGATTATCAATAATGGTCTCTGATTTTCAAGAGTTGCACTAACAAATATGTTCCTTGATAGGAGGTTACCCAATCAAAATGGTTAAACACATCAGTATCAACATTATTTCCCCAGTGGTGAGTTAAATATAAACCCTTATTATGTATTGAATTAGACCATGGAATTACAGATAAACCAACGGTTAATAGTAAAATTGAAACTAAGAAAGATGGCAATATATCTGAGAGAACCTTATATTACAGTACAGTACAGGGGCTTATATGATAAAATACTCCAGTTGTCTTTAATAATTGATTTTATGAACAATGACTCCATGGTGGTGGTGCTGCGGTAGCGTTGTCGCCTCACAGTAAGACATTGTCCTGTTCGATTCTCAGCTAAAGCGTCTTCTGTGTGGAGACATGCGTGAATGGGCGTACCTTCGTTAAAGGTTGTACGTCAGAGCTGGCAACACGGTACATAAAAATCTACTGCCAATCATTAGCGGACCGGAGTTCCGCTGTGGCGACCCCTAACCGGGAAAAGCCGAAAGATACAACACAACAACTCCATCTTCAAAACACAAGGTGAATACTGTCATTTTCTTTACAAGACATCTAAGATTTGAAAAAGATGTAACAGTTTTCCAAAGATGATACTAACTCACTAATTGTTCAAGGTACAAATATGTGTGGTTGCTGTAACCAGTGTACATATATACTAGTGGCCAGCATCACCCATATTACAAAAAGGGGGATTTCATAACAAATGGATTGTCACTGCTGAAGTGATACCCCGACCACATGTGCAAAATGGGAAAAGGGGTTGTGGATGGATAGAGATGGTGTTAAAAGTGGTAATTGTGGTACTATGCAGGTAGTTCACACAGCAATTTGTTCAACTTGTCTTACATTTTATGTGGGAAAAACTGATAGAACTTTAAAGAAAAGGATATATGAGCATCACTGAAATACAAAAAGCTAACACCAACAATGTAGTTTATAAACACTCTAACACTTGTCAAGGCTTTAAGAGATTTCATTTTGGCTATATAGATAGTGTGCTTCCAAATGTAAGAGGTAGTGCATAGAAAACATGCTTAGAAAACAAGGAATTTTTGTGGCAAATAATACCACTATGGAGCCTGAATTAAATGAAACTTTGTCTGTTGCTCCAGTCCTTAAACTTAGGGCAACTAAATTAAAACAATAATACTTACATTGTATTTATTTATTATCTAAAATGTGCCTTTTAAGAATCTTTTGGGTAAAATATTTTTAATTTCATTTACTGATATATTACAGCTATAACATATTTAAATATCTGTCTTACATCTATAATTGTTGTTTATCTGATTGATTTTACCCGATTGAATTTTTTAATTATTAACTGTTCGTAATAGCCAATTCGACATATAATAATTATTTTATTTTACTATTCCTAGAATCTTGACTGTATTTAATTCATATGTAATTGTTAGGTTTGGTCAACATTGTACTTCAGTGCATACTTTATAACTGAGTTTATTAATGTAATTTGTATACTATTTATTTATTTATTTATGAATTGTTTCTATAAGTTTTTTTTACCCACATTTTATGTATTATATCATGCAACACGTTAAGACATTTTTTTCCTCCAAATGTGTGGTTTTTAATTTATTTTTGTTATTACAACATAGATTTTACTGATTAATTAATGGTTAGCTGAACTTCCCAGATAAGGTGAAATAGGTGGTTGTGTCTTGATGTTCTGATGAAGTCCTATTGATACAGTGAGGAAGAAATCAAGATACACATTTTTAGTACTGATAAGTGTTTATGGTTTATGTACCCTTTATTAAAGTGAAGTACGTTTCTGTTAGACCTTTTACTGTGTGCACGAAAAAGCATTTTTATTGTTTTCCTTGGTTATTGGTTTTAGTGTGTGCACAGGCTACCTTCGTTGGTTAAACAAGTAAAAGATAAAGCAGCTCCAGGGAAACAGAGCAAGGTGCAGAGAAAATTAAGTAAAATAGAATAAAAACTGCACGAAAAGCTCACACACCAAAGATTTTATTTAAACAAAAAAGTAAGCGCTTTCACAACTAACCAAGTCGCTTCATCAGACAGCTAGTAAAATACTATAAAACATTTAAATAAATAAAAGACATGTCAGGTGATCAGCACTGCTATGGTCATTGGTTATAGTTAGTTAAAAAATTGTCATGATTAGTTAAATTAAAAACACACGAGTGCTGTGCATTGTACAGCCTTACTAAGCTCTTATAAAAGTAGAGAAAGCATTAGTTAGTTGCGAAAGCGCTTACTTTTTTGTTTAAATAAAATCTTTGGTGTGTGAGCTTTTGGTGCAGTTTTTATTCTACTTTACCTTTGTTGGTTACAGTTTCTTCTGAATTATGCCAATGGTCTGCAAATAAACTTTTCATTAATCAAAAAAAAAAATGTAATCCTATTTGCCTCTCCTCATAAGGCAGTGACCTTACAACCCATCTTTTGTAAAGACACACATGAAAACACTACCCATTATGCTACCAAATACAAATAGTTAGACATAGCACTTGACTGTCCTCTTATATTCACAACAAGGACAGATATCACTAAGTTCTATCACAAATCCAATGCTGTTAATAGATCTCACACCTTCTGGAATGGCTGTAGAAAAGAATGTCCCACTCCCAAAACTAAAGTACTGCCTTCACTTGCTAACTATATGCTCAACTTATAACACCCAAACAATACAAAGTGTAGAAAACAATTTTCATAGCTGATTGTGAACTATGTTACCTACCCTGAGGCTGAAGACAAAGTGAACTTACTGGCTGATAAATTTAGCTCTAACTTTACCCAACTCTCCCTGCCATCTGTCCCTCAAGATATACATGTAACAGGCTCACCTCCTGCTATCACACAAGACCAAGTTCTAAAAGTGCTATTAGACCTGCTGAATCACTGAGCCCTGACAATATCCCTCGATGCACTTTAAATAGCATGAAGCACAGTTTAACAATTCTCTAACAACACTGTTCAACCTCAGCCCCCATACAGGTTTTGTACGAAGAGAATGGAAAACACCTACAGTCATTCCCTTGCAAAAGGTAGGTCCTTCCACACACCCAGTTAAAAACTCATAAGTCTGGCCATCCTCATATGCAAAGCCATGGAAAGACTTATCATGGAACTAATCAATAAGAATATAGAGATCCTCCAAACACTGGACCCATCTCAGTTTAGATTGGTCAAAGGCAGGTCATGCTTACTCATCTTGGTGGACTTTTTTGAAAAGGTCACCAAAGCAATGGATGAAGGTAAAATGATACACAACCCATACCTCGACCTGGTCAGAGATTTTGACACAATCTCCCATTCAGGCATAGTAGAAAAGCTAAATTGACTGGGAATAACCCCGTGTCACCCACTGGAATGCCAACTGGCTCACAGATAGGAAGCAGGAAATCAAAATATGTGAAGTTATATCCACAAAGAACCAGTCAGCAGTGAAGTACTGCAGGTTTCTGTACTGGGACCTCTCCTGTTTGGTGTCTACTTCTCTGAAGTGAAATCCAATATCAAAAGGCTCTGGTCGACTACGTTTGCAGATGACTACAACCTAAGAGCAGTCATTGAATCCCAAAATGACTTACCATCTTTTAGGATGGCTTGTACCAAATAAATAACTGGTGTCAAAATTATGTACTGAAATTAAATGCCAAAAATATGCATTATTGTAGACATCTACCTTGGGAAACTACCACACTGACAATAAGCCTCTAAGAGTTGCTCACATTGTTCAGGATTTGGGAATTTATGCAGATAGTGACCTAACATTTGACCAACATGTGTCCATTGGTGTAAGAAATTCCTTCTATATTGCAGAGCTTATAAACAAAGCAATTGTGTCTAGATCTAGGATGTCATTGCCCCCTTTATTTGGCCCTCATTAGGCCAATCTTTGAGTATAATGTCCCCTTTGGCATGTACCTGCCCAAACACATGAAACAACTGAAATGCCCAAAGAGATATCTTACTAAAAGGATACAAAGCCTGAACAATATGAGCTACATGGACCAACTCAAAGCTCTGTCACTACACTCTGTATCCTACATACTGCTAAGAGGTGACCTGCATCTTACATATAAGACATACTCTGACCTAGTATTACTGCACATCAGCAAGTTAAATGGCATCAGCAATGCACATTCTAGAAATCTGTACTTCTTCTGAAACATCAACAGATTAGTTTGGAGGGACAGGTATATGTCGCAGAGGATCACTGATCTGGAACAGATTCTCCAGCCACATAAAACAAAGCTTATCCCTGTTCATATTCAAGCGCAACTTGAATCTTTGGTTGGGAAACAGAAAATTTACTCCAGGTCTACCCCCTGTAATACTGAAGGACAGATACAGCTCCTAAATACTTTATCCCATGCATGGGTCCCCTCAAATTATCTACAGTATGATCCCAGTTATTCTCATTGGAATAATGTATAATTATTGACCATGGGATGAGTAAGGGCAGTCTAACACCAATAAGATGGATTAAAATGGCCTGCAAGGGCAGATACCCTAGTATTTACCTATGAACAAAACCTTCACTACTAGTGGATTCCTGCACTGACCATTGTGGCCTC
Organism: Protopterus annectens; assembly: GCF_019279795.1. NCBI lineage: Eukaryota > Metazoa > Chordata > Ceratodontiformes > Protopteridae > Protopterus > Protopterus annectens. The sequence goes on from NC_056732.1 coordinate 602,969,321, forward strand.
ATAACGGGCCTCCACTGACAATCTGTCGCCAGAGAATCATAGAAAGTAAGAGGCAACTGGGATATGTGGTCACTTACACATTGCCACTGCCCAGCCTTAAAGCCTAATTTTTTAAGGAGTGACAGGTAAGTCATATTAGGGCTTCTTTCCTCTTGAATTACCTTCCTTCAAAATACTAAAATTAGGATACTGTTCACCTCTAAGAACCAAAATGACATGCAGGCAGCAACCTTACCTCAGCATATAGACAGGATGATGACATTTTACTCATCCATCCTCAATTCAAAAGCATAGTAGGTGAAAGTGCCTTATCACATCTAAGAACCTCCATTTGGAACCACATACACAAAGGAATCCAGAACACTGTCTATGTTACAAGAATTAAAAAAAACACTATGTAAGCACCTCATCAGTGATATTAGATGCAATTTCTATAGGGAAAAGGATCAATAATTCATTAGATGCCTATAATACTCTTACCATTTAATTTGTGAACCACTGAGCAATAAAATCTGCTTATATACTGCATATATAGTGTAATAGCCTTCTTTTTATCTAACTGTATTACACTATAATTGCTTGTTTGTTTGTTTGTTTGTGTCTTTTGGCTTTTCTCGGTTAGGGGTCGCCACAGCGGAACTCCCGTCCGCTAATGATTGGCAGTAGATTTTTACGTACTGGCTTGCTGGGCCTAACGCACAACCTTCAACGAAGGAGCGCCCATTCACACATGTCGCCACACAGAAGACGGTCTAACTGAGAATCGAACGGGCAACGTCTAACTGTGAGGTGACAACGCTACTGCAGCACCACCACCACCGCAGTCTATACTATAATTGCTTGTATTATTTTTTTTTCCTATTCTTCATATTGTTTATGTTTCACTTGTAACAGTAAAATGTTCTTTCATCCTCCTCATGTTAATAACTGTGTAAGGTTTTATGGAACTGTACCCTTCACTGTAACTATATGCCCATCTGTTTCTCATTCAATTCAGTATATGTTATCTACTCTGTGAACCTAGGTCATGGATGAAAAGGGTGAATTAACCAGCCCACCCACCAGGTAAACAAAGAGTAAATACATAAACAGTGAGGGTCCCAGAGGTTCTTGCTAGAAGAAGCAGTACAAAGAAAAAAAACACTACATTGGAATCACTTGCTTCCGCATCTGTTTAGTATTTTACTCCTATTAAATAGAAGAAGGCAGCACTCCAACATGACAGAAAAATTAAAAAAAAACACTATGCGGCTTTGTACAGCTGTCGTGAACAATCAAATTACAGTGTAAGTTGAATGTTGCTACTATGACTTTATTTATATTTGGCAATTTAATATGATGTATTTATTCGTTACTTAGGCAGGGAAGGGATCCTCCATGGTCCTGTACTGACTATGTCTCTAGCCACAAGAAGACAAGTAAATGTAACATATGGTCAGTTTAGAAATCAAAAGCACCAACATGATTTTGAGATGTGGGAAGAAATCTTGCTACCCTAAGAAAATCTGAAAAGTCACAGGGAGAATATGCTAACTCCATGCAAAAAGTAAATGGAAGTCAGGGCTTAGCCTTTGACCTGTAAAACAGAAGTTTCAGCTTCTGAGGTATTGTGTTAACCAATACACTTACATATAAAACAGACTTCCTTTAAAGTAATGTTGTATACTGTTATTTTGTGTGATTAAAGACAGAGTACTGCCTCTTAGTGAAAAACATTCCAACAACAGCTTGCCATAATCTTCGGTGAATTAAAATATGCATTAGTTTGAAACCTGAGATTTTGAAAGTATGACAGATCTGTGATTAAGTCTAAGGGCACATAAAGTCATTTTGTTTGGCATAAGGACATCAGAAAGCATAAATGTATAACTATTATTTTTAAATAATTAGGAGATTGTACAATATCCCCTCTATTATTATTTAATTTTATTCTGCAGTACTTTGCATCTTTAGTTATATTCATAAATTATTCATATGCATTAACATATATTAAGTTTTTGTTTGCAAATTCAGCAAATATTCGTGCTACTAACAAGAGTGTTGAATTTGGAATTTTTTATGTAAATTTGTAATAATGAATGCTAATAAGGCATACAGCTCAAGTGTTAAGTTGTGATTCAGTTTTAGAAAGCTATCAGCTTCTGCTTTCTCACATAAAATTCCATTTGAACTGAAATGGTAAACTGTTATGAAGAATATGGTGAAATTCTGACAGGCTGTACTTCACATTTGGCTCACATCTTTACACCCCCCCCCCACACACACATATACACACAAACCACTACTGTGTGTGTGTGTGTGTGTGTGTGTGTGTGTGTGTGTGTGTGTGTGTATATATATATATATATATATATATATATATATATATATATATATATATACACACACACACACACACACACACACACACACACACACACACACATATATATACGTGTGTGTGTCTGTTTTGCACTTTTGCTAGTTATTAAGAAATCCATTGCACAATAGCCAGGTGATACCTTATTTTCTGTCTCATCACCCCCCTCTCTTTTGCATCTATCCTTACCTTCTTACTTCAGCCCATAGAATATGTCCTGTGAATCCGCTACTTATGCTAAAAGCCTGGAGCCCTGAACAGTAAAAGAAGTGTGGCTATTGCTTCATTTGCTTTATTTTCAGACAGGATGCATATTCCCTGCTATAATTTTATTTCTAAGTTAAGATTGTGCAGATTATTTTACACCAGGGCCAGTTGGTACTAAAGCAGTTAGGTATGGCTGTGACTGCATAGGGCTGAAGTTAAGAAATGAAATAAAAGTGTCTGGCAGAATTCAAACTGCATTTTTTATATCCACTAGGATGGTCTAGAGAAAGTTGTTATAGCAAAAGTGATCAGTGTTTACCACTATATACAAATGGAGCGGACTGCACTTTCTGCTTTTAAATAAGAAATGCAAAAATGAAACAGTGACATTGGGATGTATAAAAAGTGACCAAGTGATATAAAGCACATGTCTGTCAAGAAATAAAACAGAAGAAATAACAGATTTTAACTAGTTCTTTCCTAATTTTGTGTGTAAAATATATAAATACTTGCTCTGTAGCCTGACTGCTGCTGCATTTCTATAACAGAAATACACATTCATTTCTTGTAACTCAGAGTTGTTTACTCTACCCACTTCCACCAGATATTTTATGCCAGAATGACACAGCTTCACAGATCTCTAATCTGAGTAGGTGCCAGCCAGTATGGCTGGCTGCCAACTGAATTCTCTTAGGAGTACTAAGCAAACAGCTGCTATAGGGCACACCAAAGCAACTTACTCAGTGAATCAAGAACTAAATTACTTTTTTTGGCTTTGGGCAGTATCTGTTTGGCCATGGTAGGGGTTAATGAAGTGGGGATAAGGGATGGACAAAATGAGATGTTTTGCACTGCATTTGTTTTTACATGGCTTGAACTAGCTTCACCATTAAGTGTTCTATTCAATCACAGCCTAACCACAGCTATGGTCCTGCTGAATAGAGAACACCTCCACAAAGGTAGCTTAGCAACAGACCCAGGAAATTATAGATCCATAAGTCTGACCAGCCTCATCTTAAGACCATGGAACGTATCATTGTGGACCTCATAAATAAAGACATAGGCAACCTCCAAATGCTGGCTCCGACCCAATTTGGCTTCGTGAAGGGCAAATCCTGCCTGTTAAACCTGGTGGATTTCTTTGAAAATGTGACCAGGGCCATTGACGAGGGCAAATCTGTGCACACAGCATACCTCAACTTGGCCAAGGCCTTCGACACAATCCCACACAGGCTTTACCAATAAATTTAGCAAACTAAATGTAAACCCCTTTGTTGTAAGATGGGTTGCCAAATGGCTGACAAACCAGTCACACACTATCAAAGTGGGTGACTCCACCATCAACCTATAGACCTGTCACCAGCAGGGTGCCACAAGGGTCAGTGCTGGGCCCTATACTGTTTGGTATATACTTCTTAGAAGTTCAGGCCAAAACTAATGGGCTGTGGCTGACCAAGTTTGCAGATGACTGCAAACTGGGTGCAATTATCGAATCCCCATATGATGCCAGTATACTTCAGGAGGATCTTACACAGACCAATGATTGGTGTCTTAGTCAAGGTCTCAAACTAAATGCAAAGAAATGCTTAATCATTCCCTTCGATAAAAACAATGACCCTTCACACTATCAAATTAATAACAATACCCTATGTACCTATGAAGTGGTAAGGTACCTGGGATCACATGCAGATTCCGACCTTAACTTGGACCACCGTGAGTCTACTGTAGTAAGGAAGGGTTTCTATGTAGCACACTTGATTAGCAAAGACATTGCCTCTAGAGCAGAGGAGATTATAACCCCTCTGTACTCATCACTAATCAGGCCCATAATTGAGTATAACACCCCTTTTGGCATGTACCATACAAAGCACCTGCAGCAACTGGAGAGACCTCAGAGATTTCTAACAAGGAAGATCAAGGGACTCTAGTCAGTCTGTGTAAGGCATGTGCTGAAGTCCCTGTCACTATACTTAGTATTGTACAGACTTCTTAGGGGAAACTTATGCCTGGCTTACAAAGCAATCTTCAACCCAAACCTAATGAATCTGCTGCACATCCATAAATCAGATGGGACTAGAGCTACCTGTTCCGGGGAGCTAAATATGGCCTGCAACTTCAATAGGATATGCTAGAGGGACAGATTTGCCTCCCAGTGATTGCCATGTCTTTGGAATAGACTGCCATTTCATGTGAAGTAGAGCACCTCTATGACAATGTTCAAAAGGAACCCGGACGAGTGGATGGGGCACCATAAATTCATACTGGAGATAGCGCCCACAACCCTCCTGGATATGGACAGTCATTACTAAATACAGTCCTGGGTATTGACTAGAGTATCTGTGGTATTACATTGGGATGAAATGGCTAGGGTTGAAAGGACCTCCAGGTCGATAGCCTAGTTACCTCCTATGATCCTATGATTGGGTACTTACCTTACAACCTAAGATGTTGTGCTATGCATATATGTCCTGTTTTTTGAACATGGAGCTGCCATGGCTGATTCCTTTCTAAGAGAAACAATACATAATTAAAAACATATTTCCTCTACAGTGACTGCAGCAGAGGTTTAAGATTATACACTGCTAAACACAAACTTTGTTGCAGTCCCGGTTTAATTCCTACAGCTTTCTTTTACTTACTGTGACCTGGAACAACTCACTTAATCAGACATTGCTTCTGGGTTGTTCCTGTAAAGGGACTGTGTGTCCACTGAACTTACTCCATTAACAAATGTGAATTATTTCTCTGTCTCTTTGTCACCTCACAAGTCATCCTTGTTTTCAGCATCTGATTTGTTGCAGTTAGGTCCACTCTACTGTGGATGTGTCCCAGTGTAAAATGCATACACATCAATACTAAGGTCCTCACAAAAATAAAGGTAAGCCTTTGCCAGCAGTCCATCCTGAGTCATGTTCATTTGTTACCCAATTAAAAAATCAGTTTGGCAAAACATATTACATATAGTGGCATCTGCATGGAGTAGTTTTTGGCTTTGGTTACACCCTATATGAGCAGGGTTTGACTAGCAGCCTGAGCACTAGAAGAACCAGCTAGGGAGGGATGGGAGTTAGTGACTGAAGCTGGTTAGACCATCCTGAGAGGAAGGTGTTGACAAAGTCTATCAAAAGTAGCAGCACAATCTGGGAGAAAGCAGGGAAGTACAGATCCTGTACTTGGGTCTCAAAGGGGGGGGGGGGGGCTGAGAACAGGTGTCTGTCAGTTACTCAGTGCTAGATTTGTTGAATCACATTTGTTAAGGCTTTACTGTTGAAGATCATAGATTCATAAATTGTTACTAGGCTAATGACCAAGGGAGTGTTTCTAAGCCTAGCCAAGTTTTCCCAAAAGACTAATGATGCCCTGTATCCAAGTAGGACATTGAGGGCCAGTCATTTATAAGCTACCTCTGTCCATAAGGAACATGGGTGTTAGGCTCAGTGTAATTTTCCTATTCCCCATTCACTGGTCTAGGTTGTGCTTAAACGGGGTAATAGATTAACTCAGCTTCACATAGATGGGAAGCCTGTTCCCATCTATGTGAAGCTGGATGGTAAGCCTGTTCCACAGAAGGGGAAGTCTCTGGGACACATATCTGCCTCCAGTAAAATACAGGTCCTTAGACCTTGTATTTCTGGTACTGTTAACTTACAAATATGTAGGAGATTCATAAGTATTGGGTCTGCGGATGCCTTGTAAGCCAAACATAGATCTCCCCTCAGCAATCTATAGGAGACTGAGTAGAGGGAAAGGGCTTTAAGGCACTCTGCATAAGGGAGGTTTGTTGCACCATATATTCTTTTTGTAAGGAACCACTGAGTTCGCTCTAGTTCCTGCATACGTTTAGTCAGGTACATATCGAAAGAAACTTTGTGGATGGTCTGATAAGGCCGGAGTACAGTGGGATAATGACCTCTTTTTTATTATTCATTCCTGTTTTGCTCATTGTACATAGGAGTGAATTGTTTCTACTTTTACTGTGTGTTTAGATCCACTTGCAGCCTAGCACTCTAATCTTGAGCCCTGTTGTTTCAAGCAGAAGTAGTGGAACATATAAGCCTGTTAAGGAGTGAACAGCATTCCAGCTGAGATTGAGGGAAAGTGGAAGTGTGCACCTGCACTAGGCTCAGGGCTGCAGACACTACAGTGCACTTTGCACGTTCCAGCCAACAGCCAGATTGCGTGTATGTGTATGTTTTGGGAGGCAGTGGTTGTTAGGAGCATTTAGAAAACATCTGCCTTGTCCACAATTTCCCCTAGTAGTAAAAATATCACCTCTGGTCTACCCTGAAAAGAGGCAACTAGCCTAGTGGGACTAACCCGGTCAACAAAGGATAAATAAATAAATTCTAATGCTGACTCAATAACAGCCAGGATCTTTGTCTCTTCTAGTGTCCTAGGGCACAAGGGGAATGGGAGAATGAATGGGCCTACACTGAATGACAACTCAATAGTCACAGAGGGGATAGACAAAAATGTATTCAAATATTTTAAAAAGCATATATACCTACATAATGCTAGGAAACTGGGCCTTTGGCTACAACTGACATTTAAGGAGGTGAGGCTTTAGTCATTATTCTGTTAGGTAAGATGCAGCAGATAATATGCCTTCCTTGCATTTTCTATCCATCCATTCCAGTTGTTATGAAGCAATCCAGACTAATCATCATGGGCTTTGATTTTGTCTGTATGTTCCTTATAGGTGGTGCAGTGTTAACAGAATTACACTTAAAGCTCTTATTTTGCCTTCTTTTCTAAGCAGCAAACGCAGTCAATAAAGGCAGTGTATTTTTTATTTCAAATACAGTAGATTTGAACATTCACTCTCCAAACCTATGCTCTGCAATTAAAGGCTCTTGCATCTCTTTCATATTTGCACTGCTTCTTCTATTCTGCTGGGAGTAAAAACAAGATCAACTAATATGTGTTTATGTATTTTATGAGACACATACTGGATTAGGCTAGTGGTCCTCCAGTCAGATCCACATTCAGCAGGGTTGCCATACTTTTTGAGCTAAGTGTTTATTGTCTCAGTATTAAAGTTGAAACGAAAAACCAATATCAAAGTTTGATGTCATTTTAAAAACGTGTGTTTAATTACTGATTTGTTATAGCACTGAGAAGCAGTGCTCCTCTTTATTTGGGATAGTGAGGAGGAGACTGAACTTTTGTATGCATAGATTAGCATCTGCATTAACAGCACATTTTCTCTAATACTTTGCCTCCCAATATAAAACAGTCCTATCTCACCATAATTCTTGCTGGATGGTCGGCCGATACTAATGCTTGAGAGCTTTCACTGGCTCGAGGCTAACCCCTATCCCATGGTGCGTCATGACAATTCCCCAGATCTCGTTTGCTGCTAAAGCTTTGAGGTTGTCTCATTACTGGCTCATTGGCTAAGTAGAAGATTTTTTGATAAATCTTATTTCTTGTCTATTTTTTTCATTTTTCTACTTTTATATTTATTATTTACTTGTGTGATTGTTGTTGAGTGCTTGATCCACTATTCCACTTTTTAGGATTGTAAGGCCCGTTTTAGTTAGAGGGCCGTAGTTGCCCATTTAAATTAGAGGGCCTTTCCTCCCTGAGTGCTAGTCCCTCCCTTTAAAAAAAAAAAGCTTTTCTCTCTTCATAACTTTGTTGTTAGTTATAGTTAGTGTTGTAAATATTATAATTGATATTAGCGTTGTTTTTTTTCTTGTCAGCATGTCTAAAGAGAAAGACAGAGAACATAAGGAACACTGCCCTTCTGGGTTCAAAAAATGTGACAAGTGTTCACAAAAAATGTCACTGACTGACAGTCACACTAGCTGTGTGCACCATCTGAGAGAGGCTCATTTACAAGAACCCTATACTTTTTGCCATGCCTTCAGTACTAGGGTACTTAATGAGAGAAAATGTAAACTAATAGACAGGGGTCTTATGACCAGTTCCTTCCAGGAACAGCTGGAACTTGGTCAGACAGCTCCAAAAACTGTGAAGAGAAAATCTTCGGTTCCAGCCTTGGAGCCAATATAAAATGTCTAAAGTGATGGCGCCAAGGAGTTCTGGCTCCAATTCCGCTTCTGTCTCGGTGCTGAGGCAACCTTCAGTACCGAGACACCAGTTATTGACCCTATTTCTCCAACCTTGAGGTCTCCTATTTTAGAAAGGAGGAGGAGATCTCCTTCTGTCTCCACCTGTTCCTCCAGGACATTTTCAGATGAGGATATAGAGCAGGTGGTGAAGAGGTTGCTCTGTGACCCAGCTCTGGCCAGAAAGTTAGCTCTTCTGGACTCAAAGGCTTTGGAGCCCTCCCATCTCCAGACTACTGCTCCTCCTCTGATTGCTTCGTTTTCGGATTCGGACACTTTGGGTCCTTCGGTGTTGGACCCTTCGGTTCCGAGAATTCTTCCTGTTTCCTCGGAACCGATAACTCTGTCCTCAGCAGCTCAGTCTGAAGCCAAGGGATCTGGGAGTCGACGCTCTTGAGTCAACTCCGAGGGGGATAGTCACCCAGGTTTTTCTTCGGAACTGACCCTCCCTCTCAGTGCTTCGGCTCATCTGAGCTCAGTTCCCACATCTGCTTCTAAACCTGTCCTTCCTGCTCGGAGCCGACCTTCTTTCTCCTTGGAGCAGGAGATCTTCTTCAGAGTGGGGTGGAAAGGCTTTCAAAGCAATAGAGAAAGCTTTGTCCAGTGCCAAAGCCCTGCCTTTGGACCTGATGTCCCACCAGCAGCCGGCAGCAACCTCTTTTCCCCCAACTTCCCCTCAGGTATCCTCTTTACTGAGACCTCCCCAGATTATCCCACTGGAGAGCTCCCTCGGAAAAGACTTTGTAAGAGGAAGCACATTGACTCATCTGAGTCTGTCATGTCAGACACTGATTTGGATGAGTCAGAAGGGCCCCCTAGATCCCCCTCTGAGGATGTCTCTTTTGCTGACATCCTTGAAATCCTTACACAGAGGAGTGATTGGAAGACCTCTAACCCTACCGAGGACAAATCAGTGTACCTTGAGGCCTTTCGTTCCCAACCTTCCACCTCCTGGGTGACACCGCCTTATGACCAACTCTTGGGAGTCATATCTCGGAAAGCCTGGACCTCCCCGGACACAGTGGAGCCTGTCCCGAGGAGGCCAAACAAATTTATGACTGCTCCTGAAGATAATTCCTTTCTTTCTAAGGGAGTTCCTGTGGATGCTATGGTGGTAGCAGCGGCCACAAAAAAGTTGTCCAAGACATCTTCTAATATCCATCCTTCTAATAAAGAGTCCAGGACGATGGATAGGTATGGAAAGCATACCTTCTCTTCAGAGGCATTTACCTTATGATCGCTGAATTACCTGTCCCATTTTACTAGACTTCAAAGGGATCTCCTGAAGGAGTTGGGAGACACCCTTCAGGGTTCAGTAGCTTCGGGATCCATGGACAAAGTATCTGTGCGGCTCTCCACCCTTACATCTATAGCTAACTCCTCCATGAGGATGATTTCCTATGCAGCGGATGGAGCGAGCAGGGCAGCCGCAGTAGGAATTTCTCTTAGGAGACATTCCTGGATCTATGTAACTTGACAGAATCATTTAAGTCTTCCTTTACCAACATTCCCTTTGATGGTTCAACTCTTTTTGGACCGCAGGTAAAAGAGACATTGACCAGGTGCGAGCAGACAGGAAGGGAAAACTTTATCTGCTGTCAGAGTCCGTTTCTCCCTTCCTTCTAGACCCTATCCCAAGGGTCAAACAGGAAGAAAAATGTGGGTCCGTAAATCCCAAAAAGGTTTCCCACAGGCACAAGGTCAACCCTCTCCTAGAGGCAGAGGGGGAGGATATAATGGAAGATGCTGCCCTCGTGGCAGAGGAGGTCCACAACATCAGGAGATAGAGAAACTTTATCTGATCGTCCCTTCCTTCGCCCCAGAGGGGTTGCCCGAGTGTCCATCTCTGGAGGAAGTCGGGGGTCATCTTTCACTGTACCCAAGCGCCTGGCTACAAATTTCCCAAGACTGTTTGGTACAAACCATAATTTCCAGAGTTTACCTGATTACCTTTGTTACCGATTCCCCTGTAAACCGGTCTCTACCAGACGTGCCACCCATTCAATTAGACCGTGCAACATCAGAGGTCATCTCATTGCTTTAAGAAAGAGTCATCCAAGAAGTCCCCACAGAGCAAGTAGGATCCAGAACTTACTCACGATTCTTTTTAGTTCCAAAGAAGACAGGGGACTGGAGATCAGTTCTAGATATCAGCAAACTCAACAAGTCTGTAAAGAAATTGAAGTCCCTCATGATCACTCTGCAGTCGATATTTCCCTTTATTGGAAAAGACAATTGGATGTGCTCAATAGTTCTTCAGGATGTGTATTACCACATCAAAATGGACAGACGCTCCAGAAGAAGCCTACACTTTTGACTGGGAGCCAGTCATTTTCAGTTTCGAACACTGCCCTTTGGCCTCACTACAGCCCCCAGAGTGTTCACCAAATGCATGGCAGTGGTAACGGCTCACCTGAGATGTCAAGGATTCCAGGTGTTTCTGTACCTAGATGATTGGCTCCTCACTGCTACCACCAAGCACCAACTAATCAGAACCAGGGACGAGACTCTATCCTTGTGCACCAGACTAGGCATTACAGTAAACCTAAAAAAATCAGCCTTATCTCCATCGCAGTGCATTGTATTCTTAGGCTCAGAAATAGGCTCAAACACCATGACAGCAAAACTGACACCAGAAAGGATAGAATTGTTGCACAACCAAGTCAGATCCTTGCAAAAGAAAGACAAAGTACAGGCCAGGATAGTCCTTCAAGTCCTAGGGACTAAGGCTTCCACCATTCTCTTTGTTCCCCTAGCCCACCTGCACATGAGAGTACTTCAGTGGCTTCTATTTGCCCAGTGGTCAATGCACAATCTCCCCGTCTCACCAAATACTCATCACAAACTCCTGCAAGAAGGATCTAACATGGTGGTTACATACGGATCAACTTCATCTAGGTCGCCCACTTGCTCCCCCTCAACAAAATGCAGTCTTGACCACGGATGCCTCCCAAATAGGGTGGGGGGGGCTTTATCTGGGAATGACAGCCCAAGGTATTTGGCAGGATCATGAGAACCACTTGCACATAAATGTTCTGGAAATGAGAGTGGTGCTATGCACGTTGCAAGCACTTCACAGTTCTCTTCCCACTGGGACTATTGCGATTCAATCAGACAACATGTCTGTAGTGTGGTACATAAACAACCAAGGGGGAACCAAATTTTACCCACTTTGTCAATCGGCTTTAAGAGTATGAAAATGGCCAATGGACACTCAACAATTTCTGGTAGCAACACACATCCTGGGGAAGTCCAGTGTGATAGCAGACAAACTCAGTCGAGCAATTCTGATGCCTCACAAGTGGTCCCTGAATTCAGAAGTTGTGGAAGAGATTTTTTGAAAATGGGGCCAGCCTTGCTGCGACCTATTTGCCATGTACATGAACACCAAATGCAGCAGCTACTTTGCCCTAATTCCCCATCCGGGGATGTCACCCAGGGATGATCTGGTCCACAATTGGCCTCCAGGACTCCTTTATGCCTTTCCACCATTTCCTCTCATACCACAAGTGATTCAGAAAGCAAAACTGTTGAAGAGTACCCTGATCCTCATTGCTCCTTACTGGCCTCACCAAGTCTGGTTCCCCTTCCTGTGGCCCTATCTCTTGGAGGAACCATGGATTCTGGAACCATCTCCAGACCTCCTGATTCATCAGTCAGGGCAGTTCCATCCTACTATCCAAACCCTGAAATTGAAATTATGGCTGCTCCAGTTCCACAAATAGCCAGGTGTGTTTCCCTTTCCCCTACAGTCAAACATTCTGATTTCTTCACACAAACCTTCCACCAGGAAATTATAGTCCAGTAAATGGAAAAGGTTCTCCATTTGGGCAGCAAACCAAGGCATAGATCCCTACTCAGCTCCTATAGAGTCTGTCCTGTCCTTCCTGGCATCCATTTTTCATGAAGGAGCTGCATCTGCTACTATTAGAGTTCAGTTAGCTGCCATCTCCAATTATCACTTTGGCTGCATGGGAAATCCAACCATGTCCCACTCTTTATGCAAAACTTTTTTGAAAGGAGTCCTCCTTCTCAGACCTCCAATCAGGCAACCACCGGAGCCCTGGGACCTAAACCTAGTTCTTACATCTTTAATTTCTCCACTCTTTGAACCCTCTTCTTCATCGGATCTGAAATTCTTGTCTTGGAAGACATTGTTCTTAATGGCTACAACATCTGCTAGGAGAGTTTCAGAATTGCAAGCCATCACCATTCGACCTCCTTACATTGTCTTCCACAAGGATAGAGTCTCACTTAGAACTAATCCTTCCTTTCTTCCTAAGGTATGTTCAGAGCTAATCTCAATACAGTTATTGAACTACCAGTTTTCTTCCCAAATCATACTAATAAATCAGAATATAGACTACACCAATTGGATGTCCACAGAATTCTCAGGTTTTACCTGCACAGGACTGAAGAATTTCAAAAATCAGACCAATTGTTTGTTTCCTTTTCAGACAAAAATAAAGGTTTGCTTGTTTCTAAGGTCATCTTGTCTAAATGGCTTTCAGACTTCCCTTCATTTGCTTACAAAGCTGCTGGCAAACAATTACCAGCCAAAGTAAAAGGTCATTCAACCAGAGCAGTATCAACTTCATATGCCTTTAGAATTCCCAATTGATACCTTTTGTGTAGCAGCTACTTGGGCAAGACCTCATACTTTTGTCACTCATTACAAATTGGATTTGGCCTCCCAGGACAGGTTATCCTTTGGGCCCACTGTGCTGAAAAGTCTCTTCGCTTGAGCCACCCAGGATAAAGGTGCTAGAGATGCTGTCCAATCCAGCAAGAATTATGGTGAGATAGGACTACATAACATAAAGAAGTTATGTACTTACCACAACATTCCTTGTTTGTAGTCCATCTCAACTACATTCTTGCATCCCACCCTCCTTCCCCCTTCCTGTTTCCTGGAGGAACTGGTGGACTATCCAATATGCTGTCTGACCTGGTTGTAGTTGTCTGTCCTCCTGGCATGGATAGTAATACAGAGTGTTCTGTTGTATGTGTTTAGTTATTGATAGTTTACTGACTATTATGCACCTATTACTTTCTTGCAAACAAGATCTGAGGAATTGCCGTAAGGCACCATGGGATAGGGGTTTGCCGCGAGCCAGTAAAAGCTCTCAGGCTTTAGTATCGGCCGAGTCGGAGCTGAGAATTGACTCCAAACTCATCCAGCAAGAATGCAGGCGAGATGGACTACAAACAGGGAATGTTATGGTAAGTACATAACTTCTTTTTTTGCACATGCATTGTGTTTTTTCATGTACAGATTGCCACTGAGTTGTTCCCATTTGACAGCAGTGTCTGAGGTGAAACCACCAATATTTTCTGCACAAATGAAGGTCTAGCTCCACTTTAGTAAAACAAGATTGCACTCCTTACTTCTGGAAGAGATTCTGATAGTACTATGTCCCAGCAGATGTAATGAGACACATTGCTATGACTTTGACAGCTTTCCATTGATAAAGATAGCAAGGCTCTTCACTTAATTGCTAAATGTGAGTAACCATTCTTTAATATATCAGGGTGGGAGAGAGTACTAGTGTCCATATGGTAAACAACATACCTGTTGAGGTTTATAGTTGTTACCCAAGACATTCTGTCGAGATATTCTTCCCATTTTAAAGCCATGCTATGTTATATACTGACAGCCTCTGGATCTGAATTGTTGCACAATGCATTTCATCAGTAGTAATATCATAACTTATCCATCGTTTAAGCTGAGGTTGACTGGCCTCATAGGTTCATAAGTGTTTACTAGGGTAACGACTACAAGGGCCTTTTTAAGCCTAGCCATGCAACCCAAATGTCTGACAAGTTCTGATACCCTTGATAAGTGTAAGCATGGGCCTGGGAGATGAACCAATTACAGGTTACCTGTGTCCATTAGAGACATAGGTGCCAGCCAGGGATGAATTTCTGGTTTCCTATCCAGTTGTCCAAGTTGCTCTTGAATTCAGTTAGGGAGGGCGGAACTCTGCTTCATATGGATGGGGAGTCTGTTCCATAGACAAGGTAGTCTCTAGGATACATACCTATCTTTCCAGCAGGTTGTAGTCATACTTATATCATGGGCAAGGTTTAAGTCTTTAGAATGGGTAATTCTGGTGCTGTTTGTTTTGTGGATATGCAGGAGGTTCAGAGTGGGGTCTGACAATGACCTGTATAACAGGCATAGATCTCCCCTCAAAAACCTGTAGAAGACAGAATGTGGGGATAGGGCCTTCAGGCAGTCTGCATAGGACATTTTACTTAAGTTCTGTATTCTTTTAGTGAGGAACCTATGTGGATGTTCCAGTTGTTGGATATGCCTGGTTAGGTACATACCAAAGGGGGCACTGTACTCAATGATAGGTCTTATGAATGGCAAATACAGTGGAACAATGACTTCCATGGACTTAGCTTCTATGCCTTTGTTTATAAGTTGCGCAACATAGAATGATTTCCTCGCCACCGTAGACACGTGATGGTCAAAGGCTAGATTACTATCTATGTGTGTCCCTAAGTCCTTGACTACTGAGTCAATTATAAAGGGGATGGATGACTTCCCAAAGGATACTATTATGCATTTCTTGACATTTAGGTTTAGTTCATGGCTCTGACACCAGTTGTTTGTCTGTATCAGACACTCCTGGAGAACATTTGTGCCAGTGTGAGATTCAATGACAGTTCCTAATTTGCAATTATCTGCAAATTTAGTCAGCCAGAGACCATTAACATTGGCCTTGACTTCTGGGAAGTAAATGCCATAAAGGAGCGGTTCAAGGACTGACTCCTGATGGTCTCTACTTGTGACTGGTCTCTTTGTAGAGGTGGACTCCCCAGTTCTAACTTCCTGGGTCCTGCCTGTGAGCCAGTTGGCTATCCACTGGGTGACATATGGGTTTGTACCTAACCTCTTGAGTTTGTCAACTTCCAGCCTCATGCAGTCTCTCACTTTTTATTCACTATGATATTGTGATTGTACCACTGAGATTATATTCTTATATTCAGTATCCTTTTATATAATCTGAACCATTCAATATGCTCTTCTTAATTGTTGAATACTGCGCTGTCAAAGATGGCATTGCTGTTTAATATACCTGGGTTAATTTACATTGTGTCTTGTACTATGTTGTACCAATGTGGCTTTCCTCCCCAAGCCTCTACTGGAAAGGTGATCTACACCAAGTCAGATCTCACCAGTTAAGAAAAGAAAATAAATAAACAGTTATGTAACCACTTCTTTATAGACTGATTTGCTGAAAATAACAGTAGGTTAATTGGTAAAAAAAAAAAACTCCTGTTTGTCTTGAAGCTTTCAGCCACTTGGCCAGATTCTGCATTGCTATGGAGGGCTGGTGAAAGGGATGATTTCTGCACACGGTTGAGGGGCAGCAACCCCACAGTTGATAATATTAAGAGCAGGCACCCCTGGAGTGCAGCCCTCTACAGTTGACTGTTGATGGCTCAACTCATATCCATTCACTTCTACTGGTAGCAGTACTGTCTGCATGTCTCAAGAATATCTTTTGTTTTCTTACTGGGGTCTCATTTGGCCTATTTGAATTCTGTCAATTCTGTCAGTACTCTTTCTTTTATAAAAAGATGAGCATCATATCCCTCTCATATTTACTTGCTCTAACTTCGGTTCTTCACTGTCTGCTTAATCTGTGAATGCATAATCCTTAAGTATTAGTGCCACATTTATAGCCATTTTTGTTTTCAAATTTCAACTTAAAAATATAAATCTATTTACAGAAAAAATCAAGAACACTAACCTAAATGCACAGGTGCATTTACTAATTACTGACAAATTGATTAAGTAATTTGTGATAATTTGATTTTTGGAATAAAAAAAAGCATGTAACCTTCGTGGACAACATTTTTGGACTTTTTTATGTATCAAGTTTTTGGACCTATTTTCTTTCTCTTTTGACTGTTTCTTTCCTCTTCACTTCCTCATTAATCCACCGTATGGCACCCTGCTTAAACAAGCTATAGGGATCCCAGAGTCCACTGTGGATTTATCTTTCTGGTATCTTTATTTGTCTCTTGTCGGGTTAGATTGGAGGCGTAAAGATTCAAATTGCCAAGCTAAAGGGTACATAATTTGCATTATTTCCTCAGCTGATGAGGCTATGCAGTGTACAATGCACAACTACAAGCAGGTGTGCTAAAAATACATCAAGCTATTTCTTGTATCAATAACTGATAGTCTGTGGTCTCCACAGGAGTAAGCCGACACTCATCTCCCGTAAGGGAAGAGACAGCCATGCATGCAAACAACATTTAAACTTAAAAATAAAACAACCATGCTGACAAGATGAGGCATTCAAGAACAGCCAAGTAAAACCACATTTTATTAAGCTGGAGCACTTTCATCTGTACACAAGTTAAATCGACCAGACTTCAACGGAAATTGAGATATACTTGGATTATCCTAGTGTACTTCATCTTACCACCATAGTTGTTTTATTTTTTGGCAACTGCATAGCATGCTGAGTGGTGGAATGAACATCTGCAACATTTAAACTTGTCTGTATCAGGCTGCTGCTTTAAAGGAGAAGGGTGTCAATTCCATACAGTTCTATATGGGAGTGCTGAATAACGATTTTACTTCCTCTGTTCTGTGTATCAGGTGAGTTCAGTTTGGGCATCCTAATTATTCCCATTATCCACTTGGAAAATGAAGTAAGTAGAAACTTATTTAGATTCTTTCTCAGCAAGTCTGTCATTTTTTTTACCATCATACACCAGATTAAGGCACATTATCACATACATTCAGATAATAGTTGCAGAAATACTTCATAAATCAAAATAAATTCATCCCTCTTAAAATACAAGAGGCACAGGTCTCAGTTGTTTTAAACTGTAATAATATGTAAGAATTTTTATTCTTATATAGACATGGTGAACTTTCAGTAGAGTACAAAAAAAAGGCCAAAGGATCGAACTTTGAGGGAGAGCATTTGCCATGACATTGTTACAGTTCTTTGACTATGAAAGCTATCAGCATTCCATCTTCTACAGTGGAGACATTCCTCATGCATTTAGTGTAAAAGTGAATTTCATGCATTAAAATTGCTTGACCTCAGCAAGAGAGAGCCCTGGGGTACATAATTTCCATAATACAAATTATACCTTTTGCCAGACTCCACGTAAGGAAGATTCACCAGTACCTCAGGTCTATTTGGCCACAACATTGCCACCCTCTGAACTTCCCAATTCCTCTCCTGCTCTTCATCAAGAAGGAATTTCTTTGGTGGATCAACCAGATATCACTCAATCCGGGACTGCCTTTTCTGGTTCCCACTCTTTGCCAAGAACTTTTCACAGTTGCCTCAGATCTGGCATTGGGGGGTGGCATGTTCTATGCACACAAAAGCACAGGTGTCTTGTCAAAGCACAACAGGAAAGATCGTATAAATGTCAAAGAAATGAAGGCACTAATCTTAGCTCTTCAAACCTTTCAGCACCTGTGGGCTCCAGGGCATCTCCAAGTACTGACAGACACCACTGTGATGTGGTACATAAACAAGCAAGGGGAAACAAAATCCTACTGCCTCTGCAGACTTGCCATATCTGCCTGAGACATAGCACATTCTCTTTGTGCAGGCAGTTTACATTCCCTCAGATAGGAATGCTGTGGTAGACTAGCTGAGCAGACCAAGACAGACCCTTACAAATGGATGTTAACAAGAGAGATCATCATATTGATCACTGTTGCAGTAGCCTTGGCTACAGCCAGCCAACTTCCAAAGCTTCAGGTCACCTTCCACATGCCCTTCAGAGCTTTACTGCCACCAAACAGTATGCTCTTCTGAAGTTTTTGAGGACTGACGTTAGGCTTGTGCTGTTCCTTTGCTAGGCAGACAAGTTCCTTTTGGGGGGAAAAAAACTCCATTCAATTATTTTTGTTAATTATTAATACTTTCCTCTTCATGAAAGTTATTTTAAAGCTAAGAGTTTGTGTTTAGCAGACTGCCATGAGACTGTATTGTATTTTTCAATGAGAGTGCTCTTTTTTCCTGTCAGTTTAAAAGTTGTTCAAAAGTATTTAGAAAACATTTTTTTCTGTGGTGAAATTTTGTTTATTTTACTTTTGGGGGCTGGCAAATGTTTTAAAGTGCCTTTTACTGTACTTTTTAAAGAATTTAAATTTACCGGACTTTGCTGTTTGTTTTCCTGCACTATTTTCAGCTTGACTATATCAGTCAGTCCCAAGGTCAGTCCTTCTTCCAGCCACAAAAGTTAATACAGCATTTGCCACCACAGCAGGCTAGTGATTTGCCATAGCCGCAGGTGGCTGACTCTGCTGTGGCCATTTGTTGTACCTCATACCACTCATCTTTTACACCGGATGCCTCTGGTATAGCACCTACAGCCAGTATGGATCAGGAGGTTAGCCACGTCCTCTGCAGCTGTTGTGGACCCTCCAGTGATCAGCGGGCAAGGGAAAACAACTCTTGTTGGTCCTGGGAGAGGGAACAGGGAAGGCTTCCCTGTTTTGTCAGAATGTTGCAAAGGAAAGCTACTGCTGTCATCTATAACAATGCTGGCCCCATGTTTTTTTTTCTGTCCACAAGAATTATAAAACTAAACATGTATCTATTCCTCTTCAAATTTCCTTACTCAGTAGCAGTTTACTGGGTCTGGTTCAAAGTTTTACTCAGGCTTTTGATCCTTCTTATTTATTGCTGTTTGATACAAGACTGGTGGGAACAATACATGCACAATAACGTATGGAGGAGGAGTGAGGTTTATGGGAACACAGTAATTGATCAATTTACATAATGTTGGATTGATGAAATTGTATATGAAAATATATGAGATGTATAATGTTTGTAACGATGAACATGGCAACATGGTTTGGGTTCTTTTATATAAATGCATGTTTACCTGTGTCTTGAGGGATAATTCAAAAAGGTGCTTAAAAAAAGAAAGAAGAATATCTCCTTTCTTGAAGAGATTCAAGATTTTGAATCTGGGCAAGAAGATGAAAAGACTGATACAGGTTTTCTCTTTAGTTTCTAATTCAGACTCGGAGAGCACAGTTTCTGATTCTCCTTTTGGGGTTCCTGTCTCTTTCAGACTATTTACAGAATATGCTAGTGTTTTCAGTGGGAGTACTGAGGTTTCTCAGTCCCTCAAAAACATTTATGAGCTGTTACACAAGGAATTTCCTGAACCTTCACCATTTCCTCCAGTTCTGTCAGCGTTGGTAGATGTGTCTCTCTGCCTGTATTTTCTTGATAGCCAGCCTGCTGCCCTTAAAAAGGCAGAATGGATATATAACGTTTTTCAGTCTTTTTAAGTTTTTATACACCCTTCCCAAACCTGACCCATCAACTTTATCTTTAGTTAATCCTACTGCTGCTAAAAAGTTAATTACTTCCTATCCCACTCTTTCTGATAAGGATGAGAAGATTATTGATGGGTATGTAATAATAGTGTATGCTTCTACAGTTTTGATTTTCAGAATATTGACCTGTCAGGCTCACATATTAAATGTTTATTCTGACTAATTATGAAAGGATGAGGAATGTTTTGTCTGCAGTTTCTTCTTTTGGAGAAACATCTGCTTTAAATTGTTTAGTTTCTTCTATTGTACTAGTCACTGTCTCTCTTTACACTGTGTTTATGACTCAATTGACAATTCTTCCAGGACTGTGGCTTCCGGTAATGTTTTGAGGAGGTTTTCCTGGCTACATTCTCAGAACATTCCAAGAGGATGTGAATAATTTTTTTTTTTCTCTTTTAGATAGAGATTCACTTTTTGGTACCTTTGCTGGAGACGTGATCTAAAAGTTTGATGAAAGGGATAAGTCAAATCAGTGAATCTCTAAAATATTTTGTCCTTTTCCTAGTTTTCTAAGGATTTTCTAACCCCTTGTCCAATTCTGGCATAATGGCTAAGGTGTTCAAGAAGAATTCAGGAACCCCCAAAACCAATGAAAGCAGTTCCTTTTCCCTTCCAGAAAGTCTGAATCTCCATTTTTCTCTTTGGCAGGAGATAATTCAGACAAATTGGTTCTGAAATTTTTTCATCAAGGTTATAGATGGCAGTGAGAGGATATTCCTCCTTGCCTGGAGGTTATTCCTCATCCACCATCCCTGGAGAAGCAGCTGCTGCCATTAGTAACATGGTTGTCCCCATTTTTCTTGACAGAAAACCACTTATGTATCCACTTCTTCTCAAATTTCTTTTGACAAAGTTAGTTTACTGTCTTGCTCAGGGTTTAATTCAGGCTATTGATCCTTCTTGTAAAATAGTTTCTGGTAAAAGAAAGAGGGATTCCTCTTTTCCCGAAGAGATTAATAATTCTGAATCCGAACAGGAAGATGCAGGGATAGACAGTTTTTTTCCCTCAGACTTCTGATTCAGACTCAGAGGAGAGCTCAGTTTCTGATTCTCCATTTGAGGGTTTCTTTTTCTCTTAGACAATTGCAAGACTGTGCCAGTGTTTTCAGTGGGAGAACACTGAGGTTTCTTAGTCCCTTAAAATACAGAGATCTGTTAAACAAGGATTTTCCAGAACCTATACCCATTCCTCCTTATTCTGCCAGCAGTAGAAGATATGCATGTGCAATTTTCTTTTCAGTCTGCCAGGTGCCCCTAAAAAGGCAGATAAAATGTATAAAATTCCTCAGTCTTTTACATTTTATACACTGTTCCCAAACCTGACCCAGCAGCTTTAGCATTAGTTGAGTCCACTGTTGCTAAGCACTTAGTTACTTCCAATCATACTTGTTCTGATAATGATGGGAGAATCACTGACAAGCATGGGGAAAAGTATATACTTCTGTACCTTTGGTTTTCAAGTTTTTGAATTTTCAGGTTCATATATTAAAGTTTGTTTTGACAAAATGTGAAAGTATGAAGAATGTTTTACCTACAGTTTTTTCTTGTGAGGAAACATCTGCTTTAAATAACATAGTTTATTCTATTGCACAGGTCACTACTCATTGTATACAGTGTATCTATAACTCTGTTGATACTTCTTCCAGGGCTATGGCTACTGGCACTGCATTAATGAGGTTTCCATGGCTGCATTCTCAGAACTTTCCAAATGATGTTAAAAATGAGATTTTAAATTCTCTTCTGGATAGACGGGTTTAATGTCTGGTTCTTCTGCTGCAAAGGTGATCAAAAAGTGTGATGAAATAAGACAAGCTGGTACAGGGAATCTAAGATTTTTCAGTTCTCCTTTTCCATATTGTCTAAGGGATTTTCTCTTCCATTTTTGGCAGAAGACAGAATAAATAGTCCCCAAAAGAAGTCTCTAACTTTTTTAACTGTGGATATTTGTGATCTATATTCATGTATACCACATGATTTAGGAATTGAGTGGGTAGTTGACTTTATTAGAGCCAAAGGGGCACATGATAATGAATGCATTCTAGTTGAGCAACTCCTAGACATTATTTTAAAAAACAACTTTGTCTCTTTTGAAGGCAAACTGTTCAAACAACAAATAGGAGTAGCTATGGGCTCCCCAGTGGGTTCAAGTTTTGCAAACTTGGTGCTAGCACATTGGGAAAACAGTTATATCCTTAGTAGCCATTGGATGAATAGGATATCCTGCTACAAAAGGTTTTTGGATGATATTTTTATCATTACAACTGGAGATGAACATGCTGCAGATGAATTGGTGAATTATTTTAATTCAACCACTACCTTCCTAACATTTACAAAAAATTTTCAGGAAACATCGATTAATTTTTTGGATGTTTATTTAAACAAAAACATAGATAAATATACAGCAAAGATTTTTAGGAAGGAAACATACTGCAACAGTTTCTTACATTTTACGAGTATGCACCCCCACTATCAGAAGAAATCTGTTGTCAAAGGACAACTAGTTAGGGCGGCAAGGATGGTTACCTTAAATGAGGACTTTGAGGAAGAATGTGCATACTTGTATAACATGTTTATAAACAGAGGCTACCCTAACTCATTCTTGCATGAAATATTTCAAGAAGTCACTGAGAAAAGAAATAGGGGAATATATAAACCCATTTTGAATACTGTTGTAGTAGTAAACAACTCACCTATGGGTGACACTAGTACAAACTGTATTGACCACCCAGATCTTAACACTACATCTATAGTGGAACAAGGCTTGAATGATGTAGTAGAACATAACCAGGATTTTACTATAGCCTTTACATTCACTTACTGCATAGAAGCATTGAATATAGGCAGAATAGTGAAAAAATACTGGCGGTTTTTATCCCTAGATAAAAATTTATCAAACATCTTTAACTTTGGACCCACTATTTCATACAGAAAGGGTCACAACTTGAAAAAGTTATTGGAAACCAAACCAAAAGTTAAAAAAGTTAGAAGAGGTACTAAGAAATGTGGGTGTTGTAGCTATTGCTCATACATAGAAACATCTGATAAATTTACCATTAGAAATGAAACCTATTATGTTAATGAATTATACAACTGTAATTCTAGAGCAATAGTCTATCTGGCACAGTGTACAAAGTGCCCGTCATTCTATGTGGGCAAAACAGATAGGCGATTGCGTGATAGGATATATGAGCACAACTATGCCATTGCGAAAAACAAAGATGAAAATGCTTTGGCTAGACATTGTGCAAAAAACCCAGGCCACACATTTAAATTTATGGTTATTAACCAGATTATGAAAGAACCTGAAGAACAGTTTTTTGTCAATGACAATATATTAAAACTGGAACTTGAGAGAAGTGAACTAAAATGGCAATTACGTTTAATGGCCTGTAGTGACCCAGGCCTTAATGAGTATTGTTCGGTTGCATGCATTCTTAAAATTAAAAATTTATTTAGGTGATTTTTATATACATAAATGCACAGACACTGTTTAATTAATAATTAAAAATTAGGAATATATATTCATACACATTTTTTAACTTTTCTACATACATATATTTTTTAACTTTCATATTCTAACACAAACACAAACAAAAATACCTAAGTATTAAGTTAAAACTTATTATATCAATTGTTGTGATTATATTTAGGTATTATGTATGTAGTTAATTTAATTCTAATATGTTTTACATATGTTTTACAATATATACCTGGGGTGGATACATGTCATATTTTAACCAGACTGTTGACATATTTTTAAAGCATATATATGATTAATTTGTTAAGATTACCTGACAGAACTTTATTATTAACGGAACTGTTTAGTTTACTATGTTATTCCGGTATTTTATTGGGATTTCTTTTGGAGCTCTTGTGGAGTTCTACACCTTTATGGAAATAACATCACAAATTCTTTTATAATGTACTTGGCCCTTTAAACACAAAGTGTTCATTAATTTTATACAACTAATTGCTGACAGCTGTGAATCCATATAAATGAAGTTGTAACAAGGGAAGTTGTTGTCTGAGGAAGTTCCGACACTGTTGGAACGAAAAACGCTGTTTAGTGTTTAACGTGACTTTTGTTTTTAATAAACGCTATTTGCATTTTATATCCACTCTCATACTTTCAAATTAGCCATTCTCTTTTGATACATCTCTCATAGGAAATATCTCCCAAGTCAGATGCAATCTCATTCCACCACAGCTTTTGCTTCTTCTGGAGACTTTTTTTAAAGGTCTGAACACTAGATCCAGTTCAGAAGCAGATACTTGGACATACATTGACACATTTACTAAGCATTAGAAGCTTGATGCTTTCTCTAGATCTAGAGCTGGGTTTTGGACACCATCTCACTCAGTCATCCTTCCTCAATGTCTAAAAGGTCTGGGAATCTTTCCATATGTTATCAATACTGCAACAGTAATAAAAGAAGTACTTAGTACAGTTATGTAGGAACTTACATTAACAGTAACTGTCTGACTGTTCATTTTTGCAGCATTAGCATCCACCCTCCTTTCCCCTTTCTCTTTTTTTCTGGCAGAGGTGGGCATCACACTCCTTTTCCCCTCTTGTACTTACCTCACCTAACTTTGTGGCTTCTGGTCTGGGTCAACAAAGTATTAAGGTTTTTCATACTCACACATCCCTTATGTATCGCTTAGCTCTCACTCACTTTGGATATATGCTGGACGTACAGTATGAAAGGAAGGACTAAGGCTATGGTATCCTGCCGTATGTTTGGTATCCTTGGCAGGGTATTTCCTGTACATTATTAATACTGCAACAGTGAACAGTCAGAACATCTACAGCTCTGGTAAGTTGATACACAGCTATACTTCACTATAAACTCAGCTGTCAATGACACAAAGTTCAAAAATGAGAGGCAGCCAGTAACACAAAATGTGCCAATTTAAAATATTGTACTGGAAGAGTTTAGTGAAACCTTTTACAGTCATATATTCAGTACTGAGGCTGTACAGAGAAGATTAATTGGTATGTAATTAGTAATGTCTTCTTTGGGAGTAGCTCCTTTTCCAAAAACACAAGTACTTTTAATCAGTGAAATTCAGTCACAGTGAAAGATAAAATTAACTGTATAGGTACACTGCATGAAAAAGAAAACTATAAAAATCAAGCTATACAAAGCAAGAAATGAAAGCAAAACCTGGTAAACCAGTCTAAGTAACTGTTTATTAAAATATAAAGATAAATTAGATTTCAATCAGACTGTGGTTTTCTTCATGCCAGATTCAAATACAGTGTTTTGGAATGTAGCTTTCCAAATGTAAAGGTGCTGAGAAAGGCATAGGCTTGTTTTTGTCTACTGTTCATAAATGGTGACAACACAGGTTATAATAAGCTGTAGCAAGTGTGGAAGTAATCTCACTTACATGGAGATTTTTTTTGGAGGGGGTAAAAATAATGTTTTTGAATAAATTGTAGATATGAGTTTGTGATACACCTTTAAGAAGCTTTCCAGTGACTCAGCAGATGCATACAAGTACTGAGAACATGTAAGCAAGAGTGCCATTTTGAGTGAGAAGCCAGAGTGTGAGCATGAAAGTATGTAGTCAGTCAGATAGGTCATTTAAGTTTAATGTTGCTGCCATCCATTCTGATGTATTTGTATACAATAAACTACTTAAACGAACACTCAAGCCTCAGTGTCTTCTTAATGTACATAAGAAGAGTGACATAAATTCCCATTCATAAGCTTTTCTACACTATTTCTGTATCCAAGGTGAACTGCTCACAATTGTTAAAGAGATCTAGTATATGTCCTACCCAGGGTTGCCAGATTTCCAACTGGCCGGGTAGGGACAAAGTGAGGAACAAAAAATAAATAAATAAAAAGGTTTTTAAACAATGAGCTACTTTGGTTTAGTACCGAACATTAAGCAGTTCTGCATTAAACACAAGTAGCTCCGTGTTTTCCAATTTCTGACTGGTCCGAGTTCCAGTATACGAGCCAATCAAAAAACTCGAAAACAGAGCTGTGTTTAATGCGGTACTGCCTGATGTTCCGCATTAAACACAAGCAGCATCGTGTTTAGCGATTTTTGATTGGCCCGTATGCCGGTATATGGACCAATAACAAAACAAATAAATAAATAAATAAAAAGCAGAGGGCTGTTTTGCCGGGATTTAAACCGGAAGTGCAAGACTTGGGATCAGGCTACTGATCCCAGGATAATCCCGCTCAAATAGGGATGTCTGGCAACCCTTGTCCTACCCCTTCCCTTTTACATGAGACAAATCAAAGCCATCAACAACTTATGAGTGGTATTACTGCTTATGAAGGAAGTAATTAAGAAGTTTTTGGGTGAATGATTTGTATAGATATAGACAGGTATATGAAATCTGTCAGTTGTGTTTTTTTTTTCTTGCCTGGGGTTACCTTACATTTTCTTCCGCTTTTTGTCAAAAATGAATCCAGTACAGCATATTATGTTGCAGATTTTATTACTTACCCTATCAAAGCTTTATTTATTAACCACGAGGTTCCTCAACGTACAGAATGTCTTCTTTAGTTGGTGGTACAATATTGTGGGAAAGACTCAGTTTCTCAGTATTTTAAAAAAACAAAATTTTGAATGTCAATAATTTCTGCAGTCTTATAAGCTACAGCATCAGTTATTAAAATTCACTGTAATAAAGGCTTCTAAAAAGGAAGTACTGTATTGGTTTAACAGCAGTATGCCATTGTATCACGTTATATAAGATGTAAATGCTTTAGTCTGTCAGCTGACCTACTGTTCTAAGTAAAAACTCAAAAAAAGTATTTTTTAACACCTTTATTGAATTATCACTTAAGACATAAATATACATTTACATAAAAGAAAACAAACCATGTTAATATGTTCACAGTTACAAACACTGTACATCACATATATTGTTTTATAAAATTATCAACAATCCAACACCACATAAATTGAGCAATTCCTGCCTTCCTTTAAACCTCACTCCTCTTCAATTCCTGCCTTCCTTTAAACCTCACTCCTCTTCAATTCCTGCCTTCCTTTAAACCTCACTCCTCTTCAAAGGCATTATTCTGCATGTATATTTTCCACAATTTTAATTTTTATACAATTTGCTACCACCATTTTCTAAAGACCCCACTTCCAGTTCTTTTATGCCTGTTACAATCTTCACTGTTTCAAATACATTTGTTTTAGACTTCGATTTCCATTTTTTTTGTAATCGCTTTTTAGCAGCACCAGAATTAAACTTATGGCCTCACAATGTCTACACAATTCAGATCCCGTATCCCAGCTCAAAAAAAGGATTTCCTTAGTTACACCTATTTGCTCACCCAATATTTGTGACAGAGTACCCTATAGGGAATTTTTAAAGTCTGCCAACTTATTACACTCACAAAATATATGTTCCCAGTTACGTGTACCTGAGGAAAAAATTCTTTGGAGTCTCCTTAGGGTATAAAAATATCTATGCAAATATTTCCAAGCTAACATCCTGAATCTTCTAGACTTGATTGTATATTTATGCTTTTCCAATCTCTCTCTCCATTCTTTTCTAACCTCCTCTGATTGATCACTGTAGCTATGTAAGATTTTATATGCCCTACTAACTATCCCTTTTTTAAAAGTTCTGTTCTAGGTTCAGTTTGAAACTCTACCAAAACAGGTCTTTCACTTAGATTTCCCCTATCCCTATCTCTTTGCTTATACTCTGACATCAGCCACTGATAGGGAAGGCAGTCTCTGTCCTGCAGTCCAAATGTCTTCTTGACCTCTTTCCATTTTATTAGCTTTCTTTCTCTAGTGATTTGCCCCCAATACCTTGGTTCCTTTGCCAGTTTTCTCCAGTAAATTCCAGCCCCCTCGTGCCTGTTCTTAGTACCCCTAATTGCAGTCATCCCTATCATCAGAATCTCCTTTCTCCATTCATGTGTTGGCTTAGTCCTTAGAATACTTTCTGCTAGATTATGAATAGAATATTCGGTATGGCTGCTGTTATTCTCCTTAAGGATCTACATCCCAAACCCTACTCTATCCTTATTTCTTGAATTCCTCACTGCTTCCTCCTCCTCCTCACTTTCTGCTAGATTATGAATAGAATATTCTGTATGGCTGCTGTTATTCTCCTTAAGGATCTACATCCCAAACCCTACTCGATCCTTATTTCTTGAATTCCTCACTGCTTCCTCCTCCTTCTCCTTCTCCTCATCAACATCATTGTGAAGATAGGTGAAGGCTGCCAACCTAGCCAGATAGAATTTTGTAGATAATTCTGTCATTTGTAAATATTAATGTGAGCCACAGGCTTGTTCTCTTAAATGTGAAAAGACTGCATTGGATATTGAACTGCAAAAATTTAACAACAGTGCATTCTGCTGTAACAAAGCTGATAAGTCAATTATTTGATGTCAAAATTCACAGCCAATATGTCTAGAGGGAGGCAGAACTTCTATTGGCCTGGAATTTCCAGAGATGTAACAGGGTACTGCAGGACCTGTGAGCAGTGCCAAAAGGTAGGTAAGGCAGGAGACAAGGTGAGAGCTCCTTTCATGATGTCTTTGCCTGTGATTGAGGAGCCATTTCAAAGGGTAGTTAAGGATATTGTGGGACCTCTGAGTACCCCAAGTTCCACAGCGAAAAAGTATATCCTAGTGGTAGTGGATTATGCTACACGATACCCTGAAGCAGTGGCTCTGTCCTCCATTGAGGCAGAAAAGTTGGCAAATGCTTTGTTAGAGATTTTCAGCATGGTAGATGTCCCAAAAGAAATACTGACTGACAGAGGTGCCAATTTCATGTCAGACCTGCTAGATTGTCTGTGGAAGTACTGTGAGGTGAAGCACCTGAAGATCGCCCCTACCATCCCCAGACTAATGGTCTTGTTGTAGAGGATAAACTCTACAATCAAGTCCATGCTACGGGCATTTGCAGACCAGTTTAAGAGGAAGTGGGACAAATATTTGCCTCATCTGTTGTTTGCATACAGAGAGGTTCCCCAGGAATCCACAGGTTTTTCACCCTTTGAGTTGCTGTATTGGCATAGGGTGAGGGGACCTCTAGATTTAATTTGTGATGAGTGGGAAGGTTAGTGTGAACCTCACAAGGAGTTTGTTGTGGCATATGTCCTAAACCTCAGGACAAGGCTCAGGGAACTCATGGGCTTGGTCCAGGAGAACCTGTCAGAAGCCCAAAAACAGTAAAAGGTGTGATATGACAGGAATGCTCGAGCTAGAGAGTATGCTGCGGGGCAGCAGGTAATGGTTCTCATTCCTATCAGACACAACAAGCTGCAAGCAGCTTGAGAGGGACCCTACAAGGTGGTAAGAAAGGTAAGTGATGTTAACTACATGGTGGAACTGCTAGGCAGGAGGCAGGTGCACAAATTGTACCATGTTAACATGATGAAACCTTACCATTATAGGGAGGCCCTTGTGCTGATCATTTGCAGTGGATTGCAGGAGGAGTCTGAGGGAGATATGGTGACTGATCTCCTCAGTGAAGCTCGGACTGACACCTCAGTGGAAAGGGTAGTAATGTCCCAGCAGCTATCTCCTACCCAAGTTCGAGAAATCCGAGCAGTGTTACAGGAATTTTGGGAGATGTTCACTGGGAAACCAGGGTGCACCCACCTGGTGCAGCACCAGGTGGATACAGGACCCCAAAGGCCTATTAGGCAGGCCCCTTATAGGGTGCCTGAGACAGTCAAACAGACTCTGAGGGAGGAGATACAGGAAATGTTGGAAATAGGGGTGATTCAAGATTCCAATAGTCCCTGGGCCTCCCCAGTGGTGCTGGTGCCAAAGGAGGTTGCCAGCACCAGGTTCTGTGTGGACTACACGAAATTAAATAGTCAAACAGAGTCAGATGATTGCCCTATGCCTAGGACAAATAAGTCCCTACAGCAGCTGGGTGAGGCTAAGTATCTTACAACTATTGATCTTACCAAGGGTTACTGGCAGGTGCCCTTGACGCCCAGTGCTAGAGAAAAGTCAGCCTTTGTGATGCCTTTCGGCTTGTATGAGGTCGCAAAGATGCCCTTTGGGATGAAAAATGCCCCAGCAACTTTCCAGAGGCTGGTAGATCATATCCTGGCAGGAGCAGGAGGGTTTGCCCTTGCTTACCTAGATGATACTGCTACCTACAGCCATTCCTGGCAAGAGCACCTTCAGCATGTCAGGGAGGTGCTGGGCAGACTACAGAGGGCAAGGATGACCATTAAGCCCATCAAATAACAGGTGGGTATGGCAGAGGTCTCCTACCTGGGACATAGAGTGGGGAGTGGTAAGATCAGCCAGAACCTGCCAAAGTATAAGCCATTCAGACATGGCCTGCACCTGTTACCAAAAAGCAGGTGAGGGCATTCTTAGGGACAGCAGGGTACTACAAACAGTTCACCCCCATTTATAGTATCATAGCTGTTCCCCTCACAGACCTGAGAAGGAAGAACAGGCCAGATAAGGTAGTGTGGACCGCAGCATGTGACCAGGCATTCCAGAAGCTTAAAGAAGCTTTGGGAGGACCCCCTGTGTTAGCCAGTCCAGATTACAGCAAAGAATTTGTTGTGCAGGTGGATGCTTCAAATCATGGGATGAGGGCTGTACCAAGCCAGATTTCTTCAGAGGGAGAAGAATACCCAGTGGTTTATCTCAGTCATAGGCTCCAACCCAGGGAGGAATACTATGCAGCTGTAGAAAAGGAATGTCTAGCCATAGTGTGGGCACTGCAGAAACTTCAGCCTTATCTGTATGGAAGAAAAATTTACTGTAGTGACAGATCACAACCCCCCTAGCATGGTTACACTGAGCCAGCCAGCAAAATGCCAAGTGGCTAAGATGGACCCTATGGTTGCAAGCATATGATATGTCAGTGCAGTACCACAGTGGGATTTGCAGTGCCAATGCAGATGTGCTCTCAAGACAGGGAATGGGATAACGGTCACTTGAAAAACTAGCTTGAGTTCTCCAGGGGGAAGATGTGTGAAGATAGGTGAAGGCTGCCAGCCTAGCCAGATAGAATTTTGTAGATAATTATCTAATATGTAAATATTAATGTAAGCCACAAGTGTGTTCTCTTAAATGTGAAAAGACTGCATTGGATATTGAACTGCAAAAATTTAACAACAGTGCACTCTGCTGTAACAAAGCTGCTAAGTCAATTCTTTGATGTCAAAATTCAGAGCCGATATGTCTAGAGGGAGGCATCCTGCCTATTGTTTTAAGACCAGAGTTAATGGCTAGAATTTGCATGTATAAATGTCCTTTATTGCTCTGGTTTCTGACCAGGTGTAAAGAATGTAAATGCAATTTCTGTTAGCCTGGGAACACCAGAGAAGTGTGAAGAATGATATCATGTGAAGCAGCTCTGTGTTATCAATTTAAAGAGGGAGAATCAGGGAGCTCTGAGCATTTTGTCTTGAGAACATCCAACATCATCAGCACTGCTTTGCTCCATATGTAAGTTAGTTAGAACTGTGTTTCACTTAGACACAGCTAGGAAATAATAAGATTAGATTAGTTTGTTTTCTGTGATATCAGAACTTTTCTACCGTATTATTTTAAGTATTTCTCTGTGATCTCTGAACTCTTGACTAGCACTGCGTAGTAAGAAGTATTGTCTTTTGTTTTTATTATTTATTATTAAATATTTTAAAACTTTCAACTGTGGCTGTTTTATGTAGAGTTAATTTAAGCACCAGAATACATTGCATGTATACAGTGATACTCTACCAAATCACTCTAATAAGCCTTGACTGTTCATTCACACTTACCATTTGGATAATAATATTGCACAGTAATAATTGGACACCCTTTCAGAAGGGCCTATGAGTAGCTGATATTAGTGGGCGGTGGCAGCTGGTACTACCTTTTAGACTGGGCAGAAAAGGGGCACAGCTGGAGAACCTGTGCCAGCCTTCTCCAGTAGTGTTTGTGTGGTTGTATATAACTCTTATCTCAAAGTGTGTGTGTCAGCTACTTGGGCAGGGACACGAAGCACTGGTTGGACAGAGAGGGTGCTGGAGGATTTAGCTTGCCCACTAGGCTGAGATCTGGACCCTATGGCTGTGCCAGTGGGGAGTCTTATTGGGGACCTGGAGAGAAAAGGAGAAACCAGCCCCAGACTGACTGTGATCTCTGTGTGCTCTTAAGGGAAATTGTACTTTACTGTGTGTGTATTTATTATCCTTTCCCTATATGGGCGCCGCTCACTGGTGCTATTGGTGAGGATTGAGGCTCCTTGATTGCTGGGCCAGTGCACAGGCATCACAATCATCATCATCATCATCCATTTCCACTTTGAATTATAGCTTTCTGCTTGCGGTATGCATAAGACCTTTAACTGAGTAGCTTTAAAATATCTATTCAAATCAGATAATCCTGAACCACCTTGTTATACTGAAGTATGAACTTAATCCAACTTGACCATTATCCTCTTCCCTTCCCAGATAAAATCCTTTAACTCTTTATTAATTACTGTTCACAACTTCTCCGCTGGTTGATAAAAATATGCCTGAATTGTATATAAAACTAAAGGGACTGAAAACATTTTCACTGTTTGTATCTTGCTATCCATATCCATAAGCAAGAACTTCCAATTTCTCAGTTTTTGTGTAATCTTTTGTTTAGCCTCTTCCCACATATCCTTAGCTGCCATAACATAATTCTTTTTAACCCATACTTCTAAATACTTCATTTTATCATGTCCCCATAAGTATGGGTATTGCTGAACCAATTCATGCGTGAGTACATAGTTTACAGCTATAACCTTTGTTTTTGTCTTCATTAATTGTATAACCCGAAAAGACTTGAAACTGTC
This sequence comes from Protopterus annectens, assembly GCF_019279795.1. Classification (NCBI taxonomy): domain Eukaryota; kingdom Metazoa; phylum Chordata; order Ceratodontiformes; family Protopteridae; genus Protopterus; species Protopterus annectens. The sequence goes on from NC_056732.1 coordinate 603,002,106, forward strand.
TCAGAATGTTCCACAACACTGAACTGTCATTTTCTAGTTTTATCAGTTACAAAATAATATTGTCTGCAAATAAAGCTAACTTTTCTTGATTACAATACCAATTTTTTCCTTGAATTTCTGAGTCCCTTATTTTCTTTGCCAATGGCTCTAAGTGCAATGCATTAACAAAGGGGAAAGTGGGGACCCCTGCCTGATTGCTCTCTTCAGACAAAACTTATTAGAGGGGGACCCTCCCAGTTTAATTTTTGCCTCTGATCCCTCTTACATCCTCATAATCAACCTTTTTATTGTATTAAGGAATGCAAATGCTTCCATTACCTTACTCATAAAATCCCAGCTTGCTCTGTCAGATGATTTCTGTGCATAATAACCCACCAAGATCAGCGGTATTTTCTTACATTCTGCTTCCCTCTGGATCATCATTGTTCTATTAATGTTGCCAACAGTGTGCCTCCCTTCTACAAAACCACACTGATCCATACCTATCAATTTTGGCAACACCTTTGCCATTCTTTTAGTTATTATAGACATAAACACTTTATAATCATGGTTTAGAATTGAAATGGGCCTATATGAAGCTGAGTCTGATGGGTCATTACCCTATTTAGCTATAACAGTCAACATCACCACAGTTTTCTTCCAAGATCCTGGTGCTTCCCCTTCTTTTAAAATACTGTTAAACAAAGCCTTTGGATCTTTATCACTTTCTTCCCTCCTAGCTTCCAAACTTCCACAGGAATATCATCTATAGAAAAACTTGTCTATTCATCATTCTTTTGTGCTTAGCCCAATTTTAGGGTTTCATAGCTTAGTCTTTCTGTCAACTATGCTATTACAAAGTGTTATTAATTCATATGAAGGATGGTTCAGCAATGTGATACTGTCTGTAGAGTAAATGTCAATGGATTTAGGACAGTATCACTATATCATAAGGTTATTATTAGCACATCACTGGTTCTTTGCAGTTACAAATTGTCGTTCATCCCTATCTAACATAGATGACAAGCAGGTGGGTTATTTCATTTAGATGCATTAATACATAGAAACACTTCAGGATGGATATCAGCATCATAAAATATAAATGAACTGTGGTTAACAGACAGACCTTACATACATATATGCTTACATCTCAACAGCTTACCACAAAATGGCAGTCAGACTTGCAGCCTTTGGATAGCTTCTTAAAGGTACATACCCACACTGATTGATATCCTTCCTCGTAAAAAGATCTTCCTTGGTAAAAACAACATTAGAGTTAAACATGCACTATTATAGACATTAGAAACAAACACAATGGTCATGCCCAAGTTGCCGTGTATGTGTTACATAGTCTGGAGATACGACCGGATTTCGTAACATAACAATCTGGACTGAATTTAGCAACAGGGACAGTCTTCGGTGAACAACTTGTATCAGGAACTTCTGGATTCATCACAGGAACAGGAATATTCTCTGGAACTTCCTCTGGAATTGAATCACTGGAAAACTCACTCTGAGATAAAGAGTCTTTCTCACAGGCTATGTGCTGTGGTATAGGCTCGGACAACGGTCTCAAATATTTCCGATTCCATGTAAACTCTGCTCCTTGTGATTCCACTTATTGCATTTGTGGCATTGTTGACCAAAAACTAAACATTTTTCTCTTTTAGATTCATGATTTCCGCTACAATTACGATAGTTGGCAATGAAACTGGGTTGGGGGCCATGCTTTGAGTTTGCTGACTCATTCGTATGCTTCACTGAGACTATGCGAACTCTGGAACGTGCTGGAAAGCTCTGGGGTTTACCAGTGGGTGCTGCAGGGACTAAAGTTGCTGCCATATGCTTGGGCCTGTTTCTTTTAACCGCATGCTACATACGATCAACATGAGCTTTGGAAGTTATTGAAAACATGCATTCGTTTGTAAGCATATGTGTGTGCTTTTCTGTGAGCTCATATAGCTGACAAATCTCAACGGCCCTATTCAAAGTTAAATCACTGTCACAAAATAAAACCTTTCTCACAGCATTATCTTTAATACCACACACAAGTATGTCCTTTATCACCTCATCCCTTAAATCACCAAACCTGCATGTTTTAGCTTTGTTTCTAAAGTAGTTGTATATGCTGCAAAAGTTTCACAAGGATTTTGATCCCTATCTCTTGTGTAAAATAAATGCCCTTCCATTGTAACATTTGTCTGGGGGTTACACATTTCTCTAAATTTACATTTAAAGCACTAAGGGTCCTCTTTTGACTCAGCCTGTACAACAATATGACAGTTCTCCCTTGTACTGCATAGACAGCATGTGCATACACAAATGAACGTTCCCTTTCAATGGCTTCTGACCCAGCTACATTAAGCAGAATAAATGCCTTTGTATGGTCATCTTTATCAGAAAATGCAACCTGTATGAAAATGTCGTACTCTTGCTCAAACACTCTCCAGTTTTCTGCACTATTGCTGTCAAACACAAGTGCACTGGGTTTTTGAAATCCATCTGCCATGCCCACAAAGTATGCATAAACACACTGAAAATAAGGCCATTGTAATTATGTACGAAAAAATAGTTCTGTGCGCTTGTAATAACATTCAAATGCACACTAAACTCTTCAAAATACTGTACTTTGTGAAATATGCTCTATAATGGCTGTATTCTGCAAAATAACTTCACCGTAATACTGCACAAACATGTGAACACTTTATACACTTCTAATAACTCAGATATCTTTAATTAATACAAAAAATACATGCTTAGCGAAAATGCGGTTGTTTCCTTTTATTTCATTTATTTTATGCAATTCGGACTTTGTTTCAAACATTTTCCATAGTAATTTGAATATTTTTATCAGTATCAGACATATAGGTTTATGCAAATATTGTTTAGAGTGTTCTGTATGCTTCACTTCATATTTTGAGAATAAGAAATAGTTTGAGCAAGTTTTAATATATAAAATTTGTTTCTGATCTGTTTTGCAAATTATGCATACAGTAGGGATGATTCACTTTATATTCTTCCAGTGCCAACTGGATCACTCAAACTCAAGCGGAAGAAACTGGAATTCTTTCTGGCAATGAATCATTTTGGGCCATTCTTCTTTTAACCTCATGTCCCTTTAGACATCCCTCTTCTGACATCATGTCACTCGTCCCTCTCTAACATAGATGACAAGCAGGCAGGGTATTTCATTTATTTGCTTTAATACATAGAAACACATCAGAATGCATAGCAGCATCATAAAATATAAACAAACTGGTTAAAAGACAAACCTTACGTACATGCTTACATCTCAACAGCTTACTACAAAATGGCAGTCAGACTTGCACGTGCTCATTATTTATACACTTGTGCAAGCCCTTGGATAGCTTCTTAAAGGTGCATATACACACATTGATCTACACAAATGTTGACATTATTGAACTTCTTTTGATATTTCCTACTTTACCTTTGACTGTTATTAAAATTTTTCAGCTTGCATTGTCCTTTGTTTTGATAGGGCTATTAAATTCTTTGTAAAAAAATATGTGTTTCTGTGGATATGTGTGTTTGCGTATATAATATATTCATACAGGGATGCAATTAATTTAATTTAATCTAATTGCCTTTTCGTCTAATCACAAATCACTGAAAAAAATAATTTAAAACACATTTAGCTGAATCAAAATTCATATAAAACTGCATAATGCTATAGACAATCACTGTTGGTGTGGAGAACAGTTGTAAGAATTACAAGGCAAATTAGTCTAAAATATTGTTTGAACCCTGTCAATGCTCACCCTTATGTTGTACCACCATCTCTAGAAATTTGTGTTTGTGCACCATCAGGGATTCACTGTGTGTCATGGTTTATCTTTTCTCCACAACTGTGTGACCATGGAATTTGTGTATTTAACTAAGAGGTGAGAATGAAGAAAAACAAAAAAAACTTTTAAACTATATGTATTTTATATATATATATATATATATATATATATATATATATATATATATATATATATATACACACACACATATAAATATGTGTGTGTGCGCACACGCGCAAATATAGACAGATAGAAATAGATACACACACGCACACATACCAGTTTTGTTGGAAATGTTCTTTAAGCTGCAAAGGTGTCAGATGTTTATCTTAATGGTAAATGCTGCCTTGTGTGTTTCTGGTGTGTGTGCACAGTAAGATGCTTAGTGTGTGTGTGTGTGTGTGTGTGTGTGTGTGTGTGTGTAGATGAGACTGTGTCTGAATGTCTGCATATATTGAATTCACAGTATGCCAGAGGCTGAGTATGAGAGAGAGCGTAGTGCAAGATCACAAACAGTTTGATTAAAAATGTTTCCTTTCCCACACTGTTGTGCTGTCTCAAAGATGGTACATATAAAATCTCAGAGGTTAAGGGGGTGTGTAGGGTGGCTTACCCCTCTACAAAAAACTCTTATTGCCATGTTTTAGTGAATTTTCAGTTTGAAAGGAATGTATTTTAATATTATGTACTTTTGGCAAATGGTAAGTATTATACAGCATGCAATATACATAACAAGCTCTTTCATCCTACAATACAAAATAAGAAATTGAGAGTTGTTGTTGTTTGTCTTTCGGCTTTTTCCCAGTAAGGGGTTGCCACAGCGGAACTCCGGTCCGCTAATGATTGGCAGTAGATTTTTACGAAATGCCATGGTGCCAGCTCGACACTTAACCTTCAACGAAGGCACGCCCATTTATGCACGCATGTCTTTCGAATGCTACCCAACCGCGGGGAGGACATGCAGACTCCACACAGAAGGCATGCCCAAGCCAAGCCGAGAATCGAACGGGAGAACCTCTTGCTGTGAGGTAACAACGCTACCGCCGTACTACTGCGGCATATATTCAATATAATCTTTTACTCTTGAACTCAGAGTCAGGGAGCATGGTGAGTCTGTAAAATCTATCCATTAAAGAGAACTGAAATTTGGGGTAGGAGATATAGTCTATTAATGGTTCAAAGGCCGAACATAGAAGGAAATCGTTCCTACCACTTATAATCAGAGCGCTGCAGCTTCTATCTGGTGTGTATTTAGCTAAATTCTGAGGTCTCTGGGAACGATGTTGGCCCAATGAAATAGCAGAGGAGTAGGCTTTATGACACTTATGAGGCTGGACAGCACCAGTGGTATTAACAGAGGCTGTCAACCTTTTTGCTGATAGATGGTCTACAATATGGGTGATTTCAAACTACAAAAACAGTTTATTTTATATATAAAACTGCAGTTGAGGGATGTCCTAAGGCTCCATTTCATTCTTACCCAGAAGGATACTGTGCTTTTTCCGGGGAGATAGACAAAGAGAAGAGCGGTCAGCAGAAGACCTCATATATTGTAAGGTCTCTCCAAAGAATGGACATCTGGGGGGGAGCTAGCTAATTAAAGAAATACATTATTAGTGTCTGTTTGAGGAACAAGAGCATCTGTCTCTTCAAGACACCTAGCCAAAGAAGTTAAATAGGGGGAACGGAGAAAGCTTTTGATGGCTATTTCCAAAGGGGAGGGCAAATGGTAATTAGCATGAACTTTCCTGAAACATATGCAGTACAAGTGCAATTATTCCATGAGGTGAGGCATCCTGTGCCCACGAAAAGCAAAGAAGGATCAATTGTGTTAACAATTTCTATGAAACTGATGTCTCTTTAATGAACAAGGTTGGTCATTCACACATTTCCATCCACTGCCGCATGCAACCAGCCTATACCAGAGCAAGCACTGAATTTAAAACCTTCTGGAGGTTTGGTGGAAACCTGTGCAAGCATTTCGTCAGTGCTGGGTACATCCTCAACTGCTACATGTTCAGAGGCTTGGGTTTCTATAACACAGCTTCCTTTTGTCTTGAGATTCATGTCACCCATCTTTATCAGTCATATGTGTACAACAAGAATTTTTTCTTTTGGAAAAAAAAAAAAAGAAGAAAAAAAAACACATTTGGCACTATTACTGCACAGTCCATACTTACATATCCTTCACAGAACTATTCCTGAAGTATTCAAGTGCTCTCATTCATCTCTGTCATCACAGTATGATCAAAGTGTCACATCATGCAGGAAATTCCTTGCACTAATAGATCTGTTGCTATCTGTTAAATGACTAGTGTTGTTTCCATTCCAAAGACAAGCGTGTTATAGCAAAACAAGTATTTGTGTATGTCAGTGTTCAAAAACTACCTGCATGATTCTTCCACCTCAATCTGCAGATAAGCTTGTGCTAAGCCACTCTTTTTAAAACAACCCCCCACTGTTAGTGATGCAAAAATATACTCATTTCCTGGTAATGGATGGTGCACAGTGCATAACAATATCTTCATAGTAACCTTCATATCCCTAAAAATACAAGCATCAACTAACTTACTTTTCTTCAAAAACTGTAGCTATGGTCCATTCTCTTCCATCTATTCCAGTCACTGCAACTCCCTTCCTTGGGTCTGGGTATACAAGTACTAGACAAGTTCTATAAAACTTTGGAGACACATTTGTGAGATCTTTCTCACTTGTGTATATGTTCTTCAGACTGAATTTAAGAATCCTGGCCAGTGTTCTAGTCAGAGGAAGAAGGTAATCTGTAGTAGTGTATACAGGTTGTTGCAACATTTGGGTAACAAAGTAATTTTCGCAAGCTTTACATCTCTGGTTTTGGAGCGCCTTCTGTGTGGAGTCTGCATGTCCTCCCCGTGGTCGAGTGGCATTCAAAAGACATGTGTAGAATGGGCGTGCCTTCGTTGAAGGTTGGGCATCGAGCTGGCACCTCGGCACCGTACAAATCTACTGCCAAACATTAGCGGACCGGAGTTCTGCTGTGGTGACCCCTAACTGGGAGAAGCTGAAAGAAGAAGATACATTTCAAGCAGAGAACTCATAGCAGTATTCTAGGCAGGGAAGGCATTTACTATGCTTGTCAGCTGGTGGAGTTTGTTTTACACACGCACATTTGAAAGCTAATGATACTGTAACTGTAATTGGGGTGAGGCGTAATAAGGTAACACTGATACGAAACTGACAAACTACAGTTTCACAAAAGGAAAATCATAGCGTAACATACACTAAGTAATGGTACAAAGAAAGTAAATGGAAATTACCCAGTTTTGACGAAACCTAAAATCTATTACAAATACCATAACTAGCAAACTGATGCTTCTAAGGCCATCTACTGTGTCTTAAGAACTTATATAGTTGGAAAGAACTAGTGATGCAGAAGGAAGCTGTACATTGTAATTATGGGTAAAGTCAGAAGCTTTGGACCTTTTTATGAACCAGGTGGTTTTAATGACTACAACACACCTCCTTGGCAGTTCCTGCAAAAGAGCTCTATATGACCAGTTTTGCCCTAAGTCTGAGCTTGTAAAGCAATGGACAGACTTTGTCGAACTTAAGAGCAGTGTTGTATTCTAAGTCTTTTCTGGTCTTTATGCCTTTTAGTGTCCCTACTCCTTGGACTAAACTTACTCTGCATCTGTTAAAATGTGTGAAAGCTTCCCACCATAGCTTCATTGACTCTGCGTTGTGATGGCATTTTCAATATCTTAATAGAATGCTAGTTTCAAGTCAATTTTCTGTATCCATTCCCTTCCAGACAGTAGTGGCCTTCTTCATTTATATTCAAACAAATCTAACTTCTGTCTTTTCCATTACACATCATTGGTAACTTGGTATTAACATTTGGGGTCACTTTCTCAAAAGTTAAAAAAAAAAAGAGTTGTTAGTTGGGTAAGTCAACAGGTTACTGAATCCCTATTCTGAGGGCCCAGGACCAATGAATAGTTAATTGATTTGCCCAGAGTCATACAACAAGCAAATGAGTACCTTGAAAATCAAAACAAGGACCACTACAATGTGTAGCTATAGCAGTCCATAATCTTAATTCTCTGTGCAAAACTGCCAAACATTTCTCCACATGTTTAACAGTAGCCTTTAACATCTTCAATAGTAATCTTTCCACAGGGCAGCAACGTGGCTTAGTGGTAACGATTTTATACCTAACAGTTGCAAGGTCTGACATTCAGTCCTGATCTATTTCCTTGTGTTTCTACAGGTTTTTTTTTTTTTTTGCTCCTTCCCTTTCCTCAAACATTTGTTCACTGGCTGCACTAAATTGTCCATATGTGTGTGATATGTGAGTGCTTGTGTGTTGTATTTACCTTTCAGCAGGTTATGTTTAAAAAAGGATCTGAGAATCTCTGAAGAAGCTCACTTAATTAATAAATCAACTAGTTACTTAAAATATTTCAGTGGTGTGTCTAAAACGATTTCCCTTATAGTCAGTGACAGAAATAATAGACTCTGCTACCTCTTTATCCATATCCATTTTATTTATCCATATCCATTTTAGTTTTATCCCTGGAGCAACCCATATGCATTTGTTTTTCATTTCAGACATAATACATAGTTATAAATTCATTTACTTCAGAAGCTAGAAGTTTCAAAACTTCAAACTTCAACTGGCCGAGACCATAAGATCGAAGTTTTGAAACTTTGGAAAACTAATAAAAAAATAAAAACACATTTTTTTTTATGTTTTTGCAGGGAGGCAAGCCCCCTGCACCCCCCACAACCTCTGCTTATTAAATATACCAACTCTGAGATCACACTACAGTGAGTAAAATGGTAAATATCCCATCCTATGCTGTACAGCGGTATACATTCAAAATGTTCGAAGTTTCAAAACTTCACTCTTATGGTGTCAGCCTTTTGAAGTTCAAAGTTTTGAAACTTCAAGGTTCTGAAGGGGATCCTTCTAACGATAGTACAAGTTTTTTCCAGATTTTCCGTCACTTCTCATTTCCTCAAGATCAGTTTCACTGACTGTTTTATCTATTTTATGCACATTAGATACCTTCCGTATACTTTCTTATATTATGTTTTAGGGGTAACCTACTGATGGATGAAGCTTGAACTCTTGAGCTTCAGCTGTCCAAGCTTCAACTTGCCAATGATCTGAGTTCTCCATAGGAAATCACTGTCAGGGAGTTGTGCTTAAGTGATTCCCTTTTGGGAGGAAATTCACCCCTTGTTTGAGTTGGTGCAACCATGGAGTTGACATATGTAAGTTTGGGGAATGCAGAGGGGCTTCCCCTTTCCCTGCAAAAACACTTCTTAAACAGTGTTTTTCGGCAAGATATTTTTGGTGAATGCATTTCAGGCATTCTAATCCTTGGTTTATTTGCTTTTGACTACTTGTAGTGGAAGCATGTTTTACCATCCTCTCATTTCCTGTTTCTCTATATGTCCTTTCTTTTTGCATTTTCTACAGTCTTTTTCCTTAGACCAACAATCAGTGTCATTGTATGATATTTTATTACAGTAATGACATGCATGCTTCCATATGTGCTTATTAATTATCTTACAAGCAGAGTATTCTTCATGCACAAAACTCTATGCAAATCACCTTGTATAACTATTTAGGAGTCAGACCTTTTTCAAAAAGTAACTCTTCTGTCCTTAAGCCACATCATTTGTGCATTAAAATAATTCTGCACAAACTGTTTATTTATTTATTTTATTTATTTAACATTTGTTTACCAGGAAAGTCCGACTTGGAACAAAGTCAATTTTCAGCGGAGGCCTGGGAAGAAACGTTCCAGATGCATGTCTTTGTAATGTGGGAGGAAGCCAGAGTACCCAGAGAAAACCCACATGAATCCAGAGAGGACATACAAACTCCGCTCAGAATGCAATCCAGCCAAGAATCGAACCGGATAACCTCTTGCTGTGAGGTGACAATGCTACCGCTGCACCACTGTGCTGTCCAAAAAAGATAAACTCCTTCATACTGGAATTGAACCAGTGACCTAAGGATGACATGAGAAATCACTACAGTTCTCCGCTCTACCAACTGAGCTTTCGAAGGGATGTTTCTCAACAGTGTTACTGATTTGCTCTGCTATTACATAAACCTAGTACTGGACTACATGCTAGTTCATCACAGGACACACACACACACACACACACACACACACACACACACACACACACACACACACACACACACACACACACACACCACTCATGCTTGCGCCAGTGCAGTAGAAGTCTAGAGCCCAACTATGGCCCATGCGACCTGAGGTCATTTATTCACTTGTGCCCTTGCTTGCATAGAGGGAAGATTGGAAGTGTACTCTTAGGTACACCTTAAGGTTGGCACTGGTGGATACTGGGATTACGTGGAGGATGTTTTCCACATGGGGACAGGAATAAGACTGATTCATTGGAGCGGTGAGACAATATACCAGCAATGCCTATCTCACATTCTTCTGTCAGACATAACAGGACAGGGGCTCCCAGAGGGCAGGAAATCAGATGTCTAATAATAAACTTCCATGGAACTGTGTGATGCTGCTTCATGGAGCCTCACTTTCCTTACTAGCTCCGAACAGGGCTCACTGAACACCTGAGGAAGGCTATACAGGTTAGGTTGGCTCATTGAGTAAGAAGAGGTGACTGGGAGCAGATGATGATCAGCTCTAAGGAGAAAAAAATAATACACACACACACACACACACACACACACACACACACACACACACACACCAACAAACAGTTCAGTACTGCCATTTCATCTATTAACATGTGAGAAATCACAAAATAATTTTGAAAGTAGTCCTTAAAATGAATAGAATAAATAAAAATGTACTTTTTACTGTTTCTCGCAACTTAGTTTGGGGCAGTGTTATTTTCCATTTTAAACCTGCTACAGTAAGTGGATGTGTCTCATTACAAACGTGTATGGCTTGATGTTAAGGGCAATATCTTCAAACATTAGATCTGAATTTAGTTGGTGTTATTAACTTTTACAAGTCAGGATGCAAAACATTTGGTGCTGGAGCTACTACAACGCAGACTTTTCACAGACTCACAAAGATATGCATTAAGTAGCATTCTCAAAATTCCAAGCAGGAGATTTCAAACATGGTGTTATGCATGGTTCAGAAAGCAAAAGGTTGTTGTTGTTTGTCTTTCGGCTTTTCCCGGTTAGGGGTCACCACAGCGGAACTCCGGTCCACTAATGATTGGCAGTAGATTTTCATGAATGCCGAGGTGCCATCGTGACCGCCAACCTTCAACGAAGGCACGCCCATTTACGCATGTCTTTCAAACGCCACCAAACCGCGAGGAGGACATGCAGGCTGCACACAAGAATACATGTAATTTAGAAGAACACATCTCAGCTCTTTCAGTGACATATATTTTGTGTCTTTGTAACATATCTGAATTTTTCTAAACTTCCAATGATATTAACCTATTCAAAGGGAAAGCAATATAAGATAGCTAGCAATATAGACATGGGCTGAATTTTTGCAACACTGTACAACTGGCTTACACAGGATTCTATTGTTACTAGGTATTAATTTGCCAGTGCAGTGTACAGCTACTGTATAGTTCAATTTTCAGGTTATATGTCTCAGGGGTAAGTAGTATGCATTTTTATAACAAGGTATTGTTAAGGAGTTTCCCAAAATAGTTTGTACTACATTAAACTACAGCTTTTGCATTCTGCGTCATATAGCATCACTCTGAGTTACTCCAGAAAAAAATCAGGGTTTACATGATAGACATGTAATGTGACATTCTATACTTGAATATGCAGTTTGCTTTTGCGTGCCTTATGTGGTACATACTTAGTTTTCCTCACATTTCCATTATGAACAAGCTAGACTTAATGATTACTTTCTACTTGTTCTGTGTAGCTGTAGTAAAAGGTTTTCAGTGATGTGGCTTGAAAGTTAAAGGTCTCACTGCCTAGGTACCATCTCAGTCTTAGCAAGTGAAGGTCACATATACTATTACATGCATTTGGAGTTGTAAAGTTGAACCTTATAGCTACCAGATAGTACGGACTAAAATGTTGCAAGATTTCTAAAAAATGTGATAGTGTAGCCACTCATACCAAGGGAGAGGATATGATGCATAAGCTATGTATCTTACTTATAACATCACCTCAGAGCTGTCTCACAAGACTCTTAGCATGCCTTGTTATTTACATCCTAGTATCCTACCTCTTTATGACACATAATACTTGCAAAATGGAAACTTAAGGTGGCACAATGGTGCAATACTACGGGATAGTGCCTCATAGTGTTTGATTCTTTGGTTAAGATCCTGGCTGGGTGAATTCTGTAGAGACTCTGTATGCCCTCTCATTGTCTAGGTGGCTTTTTGGCTGTGTCTGTGATTTCCTTCCATATCTAATACATGAATTATCAATTCTCCAACTTTGTGTGTGTGTGTGTGTGGGGGGGGGGGGGGTTGTGCCTGTTTCTGTGCCAAGTACATGAGAGTGTGTATGCATCCTCTAATAGACTGACATTCTGTCATGGGGTGGTTCCCTGCCTTATACTCAGTGCCAGCCAAGACAGGCTCTAGCTCCTCCTAATACCAGAACTAGATAAGGTAAGTATTGGAAAATGAATGAATAAATGAGAGGACAATATACTGCAAACCACCGTGTTACTTTAGAAGTTTGGATTTGCTTCCTGCCATCACAAAAAATAAATAAATGTATAATTTAGAAAGTTTCAGAACGTTAATGCCACATCCCACTAATCCATTGAAGGTTAAGGCCTGTCCATGGCCGACCCTTTCTGACAAACATATGCAGCAGTAGGAGAATGAGATACCCCCCCCCCACCCCAGTTAAACACACACACACCAACGTTTGTCGTCTCAGGACAACTCTAACCCGGCTTAAGACCTACAACCATTAGTCTTAGTCAAATTCCAACAAAACATTTAAAACTAACCCTACCAGTAACTGCAATTCTGTGGCTACACCAGCCTTACCCTAGTAATGATGCAATATGCAAACTAGATTATAATCTTAAATGCAGCATTAATGATAATCCCAGCTACAGCTATAACTGTTTCCCAGGATAACCCTAAACCTAATCCTCAGTGTTATGAATAATATATTGTTAAACTATTGCTGTTAGAACTGCACAAAAGAAAACATAAAAGTTTGGGGGCAGAGTTTCAGCAACAATAAAAGCTTGGGTTATTATCAAGACTAGAGTTACATTTTACACAACAGTTGAATTTAAGGCAATAGACAGGCACAAAATGACAGTAGTAACTACAGCTAGTATTAGGTAAAACTTGGGTTAGTGCTGGGCTCACTCTGCTGATTTTATTTAAGGTTATATAAAATATAAGGCTGTGACTGCAGTAAGAGTACAGTTTACAGTTTGGGTTAGCATTTGTACTGGCTGGTAATTACAGTTAGGATTGCACTTACACTTTATTTTGGTATCATAAACTTGATGGGTTGGAAGCCTGCCCGGTGGCATAGAGGGATAAAGTCATGACTACAGCCTTGGTGAAATGGGTTCAGTTTGCAGTTCAGGCACTTGAAGGAGATGACCGGGAGGAAGGATATGCCCATTCTAAGGGGAGTATGTAAAGCTCTGTACAGACTGTAGAAGTTCTTCAGACTGCAGACATATCATCATAAAACATCATTCTTAAGTAGTAATAAATTGATTAACCAAACTTTTACTTGGGATGCAATATCCTTCATTTAAGACTAATTTACCAATGTAATCAGTGCAGCATGACTGCACTTTTTCTGCCACAACTAACTCACATCACAACACTGTTATGTTTAAAATTAAAACTATCCAAAGAAACACTCAAATTAGTTGCAAAAGGAGAAGTAGCTATAATCAATGTATTATTAAAGATAAACTGGAAAATCTACTCAAACTAGATGTAAAAAAGTACAGGATATTTTCTGGTATACTAGATGAATACATAACTGAGAAAAGAATATACATAACAATCCTATGTGATGGCAGCCTAAAAACAGCATTGTTAAATAGCAGGAGAAGGCACACAAACACACTATAATAATATAAAACTAAAAGAAAAACAACATTAAAAACATTAAAAGATGAAAGATTATATTAAAAAGATATTGGTCCTATGTCTCACTATTTCTGAAAGGCTTACTTTTACTACTGTGTTGTAATGTCTGCCTACAAGTAAGTCACTTACATTGAGAATATTTATCTTATAACTTGATGAGCATACGATTACTGAATCTTAACAAAAAACTAAGCACCTTGCAGAAAATAATAGATATCCAAGAACAATGGATTTAGATTCCACATTAAAATGACAGATGTATAATATATTATGAAAAACAATTACAATAATTAGTGAAGATAATCAAGTTAACGCGGTGGTGGTGCTGCGGTAGCGTTGTCGCCTCACATCAAAACGTTGTGCCATTCGATTCTCAGCTAGACCATCTTCTATGTGGAGACATGCGTGAATGGGCGTACCTTCGTTGTAGCTTGTGCGTCAGGGCTGGCAAACGCGACACGTAAAAATCTACTGCCAATCATTAGCGGACCGGAGTTCCATGGTGGCGATCCTTCACCGAAAAAAGCCGAAAGACACAAAGTGAAGATAATCAAGTTAAGGTAGTACTGAAGCACTTATAATAATCTTTTGGTAGGAAGGCTTAATACTCTTCCAGCATTTATATACACGATTAAGGACAACCCAGTAAGGCTGTCATTACTCTCATTCACAATATCTGCTGAATACATTTAATTTATCTCGCTTCTGTGTACAGGTCATTATAATCTAATGTGACAAAAGTGCACCAAATTCAGCCTCTTCAAACTTCAGACTAGAACCTGTACACATCTGACAATATTACTTGCACATGTTATTAAAACAGATAATAGTGATGTAGTTTTATAAGCTCTAGATAACTATTTCTTATTAAAGATCACACTTCTTAATCATAGTGACATTCTCTAAGAAAACGTTAGCCACAATGAATGCCGAGAATCTGCTCATACTATGTACTTGGAGCTTCTAAAAGTCTCCATTATCAGTCTGGTGAAACTAAAATAAATAAAATAGTGGAATAGCTGTACATCTGGCTGTCTGCATGGAAACATTGAGTGAAACTAAAGGAAGTACTATGCATGAAGACAGATAAACAAGTGGTATATGGCAGGGCTCCATCCTCAGGCCGTTAATATTCAGTATGTTTATAGTGAGCATTATTGCTAGGATTTTAGAATGTTTCACATGTGGATAACTGCATACACTGATGGTGGTATGGTAGGATATGCCATTACATCACCAGTGAATATACTAACATGTCAGAACTGCCTTACAAAATGGTGAACCAAGAATGGCCTGAATTTCAAAATAAACAAATATATTAAAACATCATTTTAAAAATAAACAAAGCATACACAATGCAATACAAGTGGAAAAACTGGTACGTAAAGCAGAAGGCCAAAGTATATTTGCAGACAAAAATAAAATCTCAGTTTTGTTTCTAACATACCCATGATAGTAAGGAAAGCATTATGATCACATTTTAGATTCTAATAGGTTTTGCTTGCAGTAGATATTTAATATCATTCTTCTTTAGAGAATGGGCAACCTGTACATCACCACTCTGATTAGAGAATAAACATTTTCCAGCAGGGTGTTAATGTATAGGTAATGCCCACTGACAAATGAGTCCGCCACTTCATCACAGCATTTCAAGCTGCCATCGAGCTTTGACTGTAACAAAGCTAAAGGCTGCCTTTATTTTATGCTCAATAAACTGTGCTTTTTGCAGTTTAGCCAGTGTAAAATTTAAAAAAAAAGTGTGTGTGTGTGTGTGTGTGTGTGTGTGTGTGTGTGTGTGTGTGTGTGTGTGTGTGTGTGCATGAAAGTGAAAGTGAGATTGATCGATCTATTATTTTACACTTGCTATGCAGCGCTTCTGCTGTTTAACGAGTGTAAAATTAAAAGAAACATTTAAAAAAGAAGGAAGTGTGTGTGTGTGTGTGTGTGTGTGCACGCATGCATGAAAGCAGAAGTGTGTTTGTGTGTGAGAGACAGAAAAAGAGGGGGAGAGATTGAGTGAGAGTGACTGGGCAGTGGCAGCAGCAGCAGCAGTTAAGTAGTATGGATACCTCTCAACCTCTTAGCTCAAGATATCTGGATAAAGTCTAAACTAAACGGAGACAAAGGCTCAAAATAGGAACAGATCTTAAGCATTTTTGTTATAAAATTACAAAGAGGTTAAAAATAAAAGGATTTATTTTAGCATACATTTTCTTTTTTTTTTCAAAACAGGTTTATTGTTTTAACATATAAGAGAAATATCATAACAATTTTATACAAGTAATTAAAAATAGGTATTATTATAATATTCAACAAAACAACTAAAGTATTTACAAAGACATCCACTACAATCAGATCAATTAATTAAACTAAAATACCATGCTATTGAAATTAAAATTTTTTTAACAAATTTTGTAAATTATCCCATACAATAAAATAAGATGTTTTTCTATTTGTTCTAGTCCTAATTGTGTTTATTTCCATATGGCACACTATATTCATAACATTTTTAAATTCATTGAACGAAGGAGGTGTATCTGAAATCCAATTTCTAGTTATTATTTTCCTAGCCACTGCTAGAATAGACCATAACAAGGGAAGCTTAACCTTTTTAACACTTTGAGGTACAGGTGTGTTGAATAATATAAGAGATTTAGAAATAATGAAATTATCTGTAAAAAGAGCCTGCAAAAATTCATTAATTGACTTCCAGTATTCTTTCAACTTTATACAGTCATAAAACATATGAGCCCAGTCAGCATTAGCATACATTTTCTGAAGGCAATAAAGTCTGAAACTTAAATGTATATCATTATCTAGTGATTTCAATCCCCAGTGATTGCCAACAAACCACAAATTTTATGAGTAAGGCACTGAAAAAATGGGGTAAATATCTGGACATTTCTTGAAAATCATATATTTTGGATGTAAAAATACTTCCTCCATCATTATTTACATTATACTACAGCAAATTTGAAACATTAGTCAGAGAAACTACTTTACATCAAAAATATATAATAATAATAATAATATAATGATAAAAAATAAATAAGTAAAACATGACAATTCTACAGGCAGCCCATTCTCTAAGTGCAATAATGCCCTCCAGGGTGTGTTTTACTGTGTAAATAATGCCCTTCCAGGGGTATAGAGGCCCTCTGCCTTGTGGCATTGGGCCTCAGAACACCCCCTGGGTGTGCATTATTTACACAGTAACACACACCCTGGAGGGCATTATTGTATGTGTAGAAGTTTCCAGTAAGAGCAATAATTATGCAGTGCAACCATCTGAACTTACATAAACATATCATTCAGTTAAACAGACTGCAAAGGTACCCCTACAAATACAAACTGAGCTGAAGACATTAAATTATGAAAACAGACTGAAATTAGTTTCTTAATAGGTTATTTAGAAAGGTTTTGTGTTTAATATTTAATACTCTGACAGCTTTATTTCTTACTTTATTTTTATTGACATTTGTTTACCAGGAAAGTCCATCTGGGTAATAAATACCCATTTCAGAAGAGGCCTGGGTAGAAAAGCTCCACAGATTTAGATAACATCAAATAAAACAGTAGTATAGATGTAATTAAAAAAAATCATACACACATACAATTTTGATACTGGAATACATAAGCTACAATAAAGCATGACAAGACACCAGTGATATAATAATAAAAATTATTATAAATGAGAATTAAATAGGACATTCAACATATAGAAAAGAATTAGAAGTATAGTCTATTATGCTAGGAAATAAAAAAAAATGTAACCCCCCCCCCCAAGAATGGGGAGAGGGCAGGTATTGAAAGGTACAGCTAGAGAGTATGAGCAGTTAGTATGAATGTGAAGTATTTGTTGAGGTACATCATACAGGTGAGGTGCAAGGCATAGTTATGAGTTAGTCAGAAAATCTTTGACAGGGGGACTTTAATAACACATACAGACTAGATATAGTTCTGATTGAATTTGGGATACAGTTCCATAGTTTGACCGTGCAGTGCAAGTATAGACTTTGTCCCATAATTTTATTTGGTTTACAGATTTCAAGCCGGTTTTTGTCTTGAGAGGACAGAAGGTGACTTGGGAGATAGTGATAAAGTACTGAGGAGATAGAAGGGCAGGTAGAGGGGTTATATAGTATTTAATGAGTTAGAAGAAGTTGTATATGGGCTAGTTGATGTTGGAATTCTAACTAGTTGAGAGCACCTAATGCAGAGCAATTGTTTTATGTGACAGGTTACCTGCAAATATAGCTATCTTATTAGAACATTGCTCCAGTTATGATTTAAGAGATATCTAAATGTCTGACAACACAGGCGAGCCATAGAGAAGACAGGATAAAATATAAGAGTTAGCTAGGGTGACTCTGCTAGAAGGAATGAGGAATATTTTTGCTGTATATAGCAGACCTAGTTTTGTATGTGAATATCAATAAAATATTATAGAATAACCTGCCCCTTGGCTCTCAAAAGATACACGGCATAAAATTATTCTGAAAAATAAAGTCTGTACCAAACACCGTAGCACTAAAGATCCCACCGACCAACTTAACTTTAGACAAGAAACTCCACTAAAAAAGCTGCACTTCTAGATAAAAGAAACTGCTACTGCCATTTACAACAAGCTAACCAACAAAATACACAAAAGTTCTGGGCAGGAATAAATAGTCTCTTAAAACCTGGCCACTCCGACACCCCCTTGCCCCATATGCACTTCACAAAACAGCCCTAAACAAACCACTGATGCCTTCAATACATTCTTTACTGAAACTGTCCAGTCTCTAGCTAATCAACTATCCCCCGATATCTCCTCTCAGTCCACCTCCCCTAACACTTCTAGTCCCACATTTCAACTGCAACCAGTACCTACATCACTTATCTATTCTCTTCTCCACAAACTTAAAGCCTCCTCTCCATCTGCTGACCTTCTACCTGCTCAGTATATAAAAATTGCAGCCAAACCATTAGCCTATCCCATTTCCATTCTGATTAACAGAACCATTGTCGAAGGCTACATTCCTTCTGTCTGGAAAATTTCACATATCATTCCCATGCATAAAGGTAGAAACTCAACAGAACTCTCAAACTACTGATCCATAGCCCTACTCTTCCCCCTGGCTAAAATCATGGAAAAATGCATCCAAAAACAACTTCTTAATCACCTGTTAAATTACAACCTACTTGCTGACTGTCAACATGGCTTCAGACCTTTCCACAACACCACTTCAGCCCTCCTTTCCTTCACTGATTGTATCAACAAAAATCGAAATAATAATATCCTTACCTCTGCTCTCTTTATTGACCTATCCAAAGCCTTTGATATGGTCAATCACCAGATACTGTTAAATTTACTTAAAACATTCGCACTAGACTCAAGAGCTATAATGTGGTTGAACTCCTATCTTCATAACAGACAACAGGCAGTGCTCTGGCACAATAACTTATCCAACCACCTGCCCATTACCCTCGGAGTCCCACAAGGTTCAATATTTGGCCCCCTTCTATTTTCTATTTTTATTAATGATCTTCATACCAGTATTCCCTCTGCAACCTGTATACAATATGATGATGATTCTACTTTGATTTGTTCTGCTTCATCCCCCTTCGAGCTGCACTCTATCACCCAACAGACTTTCCAAACTGTTGAAACATGGTTCCTAAAATGATGCATAATCTTAAACCCCAAGAAAACCAAACTGTTACTGTTCTCCCCCACCCAAAAATCCTCTCCTCTCAACTTCTCTGTCTTGTCTAGTAATGTCACTAACATATCACCTGACCCCACTAGAAAGGCTCCTCGGAGTAGAGATAAACAACAACCTATGCTTTGACTATCACATTAACAACACTACAAAATTAGTTAACAGAAAACTAGACTCCCTGTATAGAATTAAACCATTCCTTACTCCACTTACCAGAACTTCCACTGCCCATTCCCATCTGATTTCTTCCCTCCTTTATGCCTCCCCTATTTACACATACCTGTCCAAAACTATCCTCAGCAAACTGGCTGTTACCTATAACAGTATTGCCAGATTTGCCTCTGGCTCTACTTTTAGAACCCACCACTGCATAAACTTAAAGTAATTAGGATGGCTTGAGCTGCAAAATCTGATCTTATATCACCAGCTCTCCTTAGCCCATAAAATCTTGTACAAACCTACTAAAACCCCTACACTCACCTCCCTTATTACTCCTTACTGCAACCTCAAAACCCTACGTTCTTCTAACAAACTTCTTATATCAACTTGTAAATCCAATAACTTGGCAGGCAAATCCTTGTTCTCAAACACAATAGGTAAAGCCTGGAACTCTCTTCCTGACAATCTCACTGCTATCTCCTCTCTTCCCTGTTTCGAATCCCAACTCAGAAATCACCTCATAACACATTGTCTCTGCCCCTGCACTAACCCTGACTAGCTTTCAATTTGCTACTAGTACTTTCAATTCTCCTGCATACAAATCTTATATTACAACTTTTCTACTGTCATGTGTAATTTGCATACCCTTAGTCTGTAATTAATTTCTAATTGTTGCTTCTGTAAGAACATGCTAATGCTAATACTATTCTTTTTTTCCACTGAACTAAATTTGTAAATTATGATATTAATGTTTGTATCTGGAGCTTTTCTCCCCGGGCCTCTGCTGAAAACGGACATGTATCCAGCTGGACAAGCCCGGTAAACAAATGTAAAATAAAATAAATAAAATATCAAATTCTAAGCTGTCATCCATAATAATTCTAAGCAATTTACTATAGGTAACTACTTCAAGAGCTGTATTGTTTAGAGAGATAATGTGGCATACAATAACGCAAATTAGTTACCCATACTAAATTGCTTAAATAGCTGTATTGTTTAGAGAGGTAATGTGGAAGTTACTTTTAGTATTAGCATGGGACGTAGGAAAAATAGAAGTAGTTAAGTATTTTTGGTACTGACTAAAAGTTGGTTTTGCTGTAGTCACAGTTCATCTGAGTTGAAGGCATCTTGTGTTGTGGACTGTAGTTGTAGTGGGTTGTCAGATGTGCAGATAAGAGTTAAGTGATCTGCATACTAAATAAGGCAAACTTGCTGAGAGGATATATATACATATATATATATATATATATATATATATATATATATATATATATATATATATATGTTATTGACAGAAATGTTAAAGAGCAGTGGGCTGAGAGTAGATCCTTGAGAAACACCTACTATGCTAGGAAAAAAGGAGAGAGACAAGAGGGACATTTGACAAATTTATATATTTCATGTAAGTAGTTAGAGAACCATAGAAGAGTTAGTTTGGAGTGACTTAGACAGGACACTTGAGTCAGAAGTCTCTTATGTGACACTGTCAAAGATTTTTCAGAGATATAGAAAAACAGAAGAGATAAACTTTCTCTTTCGCTAAAGCCTTCTTCAGATTCTTTCTGAAGAAGGCTTTACCGAAAGCGCTTATCCTACGTTCTCGTTTGTTTTGTCTTTTAAAAGTTTTATTAAATTACAGATTTTATCGTGTCTATGGTGATATGTCTGCAGTGTTTTTTACTTTGGTTCTTTTTTGGCAAGACTACCTTCAGCAGTGTGTATTTAGTTTTTGTTTCATTTTTATTATTTTTTGTTGTATT
Organism: Protopterus annectens; assembly: GCF_019279795.1. Taxonomy (NCBI): domain Eukaryota; kingdom Metazoa; phylum Chordata; order Ceratodontiformes; family Protopteridae; genus Protopterus; species Protopterus annectens. The sequence goes on from NC_056732.1 coordinate 603,023,589, forward strand.
TATTTTTTGTTTCATTTTTATTTTTTATTATTTTTTGTTTCATATGATATGCAGACAAGTTGGAGGTTAAAGGCAGGAATGTCAGAGCTAGTAGAGTGTTGTGATTCATTAAATGGTTGGGAAGATCAGGAGGTAAATGAGGCTATGATGTTGATAAAGAAAGTGTTATAGTATTGTATTATATGAGTTGCTATGCATAACTTTAAAGCATATGGTCTAAGGAGAAGGTCTACAGTACACTCCTTGTGACAAGTGTTAATCAAGGCTCTGGAGTCAAACACACTTATACATACTTGAAAATAGAATTCAGGCAGAATATGAAAAGCAACCAGGCAGTCAAATCAAATGAGAGTTGAAGGATATAAACAGGGCAATAGCTTTCAAGCATTGTGATGACTACAGGTCCTATGTGTGATCTTTAACTATAAAACTATAATTCACCCCTCCTCCATTTTGTTTCTCTATTCATTGTCCCCTTCTCTCTTCTTTTATTACCTTAAAAACTGGAAAGCTTCATTAGACAGCCTAGAGATGACATATGAACCTATAAATAAACATGATAAATACATACTGCAATGTTGTGAATTTTTCATTAAAAATATTAATCAAATAAAAAAAAACAAGAAATGCATAAACTCCAACAGAATTCTGCCAAACAAACCTTAATTATACAGGTTCAAAAAGAGGCAGTGGAGTATGTTTCTACATGCTGTGATTAAAAAAATGAGCTCGCCACCAAAACATATGCAGCCATATGCATGTGACACTTTCGACTCTTGCTTTTTTCCCAAAACATTTTACAGTAGATGCAAAAGTAATTGTAAAGAGACTGAAGAGATACTGACAGTCATTCTGTACTGGAATGTCCTCTTTCTCTCTTGGACTCTCACAGGTTAACTTTACATAAAGTGAAATTAAAGCTTACAAACCTGATGAAATACTTTTAACCTGTATAACACTTCGCTTGAATACACTAAAAGGGAAGAAGGACCAAAACAAGGTCATATCAAGCAGTATAGCAAATCTCTAATGTTATACTAACAAGTTACTGCACAAAACCAGTCCTAGTGTGGAACCTGAACAAAGGACAAAAGATCCCATTGGAAAATTTGCTCTGAGTTATTGCATCATCACCATCTTCCTAATTCACTGAGCATCATTAAATGTTCATCATACTGATCACTGCCATTGTAGCCTTAGCCATTTGGGTTATATACTGCCATGGATATAACAGCAAGCCAGCTTCCAAAGCTTTAAGGCACCTTCTATGGCCCGACACTCTTAGGCAGCTCGAGCTGAGCTGACTAAAAGACAAGTTTGAGCAAGAAGCCCTTCCAAGTTTTACTGCTACTTAACAGTACGCTCCTGTGTGGTTTAAGGATTGACAGTCAGCTTGTGCTGTTCCTTTGTTGATCAGATAAGTTCACTTTGGGGGGGAAAATTTAATTTTCTTATATGTGTTGCTTTTATCACTTTTCATTTCAGGAAAGTTGTTCTAAACTAGCTAGGAGTGTTGTGTTTTAACAGACTGTCATGAGACTGTAATGCACTTTTAAACTGAACACTTCTTTTTCCTATCAGCTTAAAAGCAGTGTAAAGTAACTGAAGACATTTTTTTCTGTGGAGAAATTGTGTTTATTTGATTTTTTGTGGGGCTGGCACAGTGTTTTAAGCTTCTTTTTTACTGTTTTGTTTCTGTCAAAAAAGTAACTTTTGTAGACTGGTAGTGTTTACTGGCATTTGCTGAATGTCTTCCCTGGTAAAGAGGCACCATTTCTGATTTAACCATGGAACAAACTACTGGTCCCATGGTCAGTCCTTCCAGCCACAAAAAGAAAAAAACAAATAAGCAAATAGCCTTTGCCACCACAGCAGCTTAGCAATTTGCCTCCACTGCAGATGGAGGACTCTGGTACCTCAGACCACTTATCTTTTACTCCAGATCCCTCTGGTGTAACACCTACTGCCACTATAGACTTGGGGTTAGCCATATCCTCTGCAGCTGTTGGGTTCCTCTCAGTGGGCAAGGGACAGCCACTCTTGTCAGTCCTGTGAGTGAACAGGGAAGGTTTCCTTGCTGTGTCAGAATCCTGTAACCATCTATGGGGAAACTGATGCTGCCATCAGTAACACAGTTGGCCAAATTTTTCCTATCAAAAAGGAACAGAAAATCAAGCATGTATCCACACCTCCTCAAATTTCTTTGAATAGGAGTAGTTTATTGGATCTGGATCAATGTCTAACTCAGGCTATTCACCCTACTTGTAAAGTAGTTTCTGATAAAACCAAATCGAAAGATGTGTGCAAGTCTGAAATAGACTAAAACCAAAAAAACAGGACTTGCACGAGTGCCCAAATGAAGGTCAAAAACCAAACTCCTTAGATAAGCACAAGCACTTTATTTCCTTAACGCTGCAACACAAAAGAATACGTTTTCGACATAGAATCCAAGTCTTCATCAGAGATGAATAAATCACAGTAGACCTTACATAATTTTATACCATTCAACCTTAGATATCAGATTCTTGTTATGCAAGTTTCTGGTCATCTTCTCAGTCAAGTTTTATCTTTTTAGCTGGTTTTAATTGATTTTTGCATTTCTAAGACAATATTAATTTCCTAGCCTTGCTGTGTCTTCATTTCAAGACACAGCAAGGCTAGGAAATTAATATTGTCTTAGAAATGCAAAAATCAATTAAAACCAGCTAAAAAGATAAAACTTGACTGAGAAGATGACCAGAAACCTGCATAACAAGAATCTGATATCTAAGGTTGAATGGTATAAAATGATGTAAGGTCTACTGTGATTTGTTCATCTCTGATGAAGACTTGGATTCTATGTCGAAAACGTATTCTTTTGTGTTGCAGCGTTAAGGAAATAAAGTGCTTGTGCTTATCTAAGGAGTTTGGTTTTTGACCTTCATTTGGGCACTCGTGCAAGTCCTGTTTTTTTAGTTTCTGATAAAAGAAAGAGGGATGTCTTTTCCTGAAGTGATTCAAGATTCTGAATCTGACAGGAAACTGCAGGGATAGGTACATGTTTTTCCCTCAGATTTCTAAATCAGACTCAGAGGTGAGCTCAGTTTCTGATTCTCCCTTTGGGGTTTTCTTTTTCTGAGACTTTTGCGAGAACGTGCTAGTGTTTTCAATAGGAGAACAGTGAGGTTTCTTAGTCCTGCTGAAAATACTATGATTTGCTTTAGAGGATGTATGTCTTACTACCTGCACTTTTCCTGATACTCAGATACTCATCCACCTGTCCTCAAAAAGGCAGATCAAATGTATACATTTCCTCAGTCTATTTCCAAACTTGACCCAGCAGGTATAGCTCTAGTTGATCCCACTGCTGCTAAGCACTTGGTTAATTCCAATACCTACTCTTTCTGAGAAGGATAGGGAAATTACTGACTGGTATGGGAAAAAAGTGTACACTTCTGCAACTTTGATTTTCAGAATTTTGAATTGTCAGGCTCATATGTTAAAGTTTGTTCAGACTAATTGTAAAAGTATGAGGGATGTTTTATCTGCAGTTTCTTCTTGTGAGGAAAAATCTGCTTTAAATAACATAGTTTCATCTATTGCACAGGTCACTACTCATTGTATGCAGTGTGTGTATATGACTCTGTTGATACTTCTTTCAGGACTAGGACCACTGATACTGTTTGAAGAAGTTTGCACGGCTGCATTCTTAGAAAATCCTAGATTATATTAAAAAATTCATTTTAAATTCACCTTTGGCTAGAGATTTAGTGTTTGTCTACTCTGCTGCAGAGCTGATCAAAACATGTGATGAAAGGGGCAAGCCTATTCAGGGAATCTCTAAGATTTTTCATTCCTCCTTTTCCACATTTCCCAAAGGATTTTCTATCTCCTCATCCAAGTTTGGCAAAAAGCAGAATAAACAGCCTCAACAAAATACAGGTAGACAGATCATCATCATCGACCCCCTTTTCCTCCCATTTTCTACCTAGAGTTGGGGTATCGTGTCAACTGTCACCATCTGTCTCTATTCAGTGTCACTCTCCTGCCTTCTTTGACACTCATGCCTGACTGTCACATGTCTTCTCTCACACAATCAATCCACCTCTTTGCTGGATGCCCTTGTTTCCTTTTGCCTTCTTCCTGTCTGTCCCAAATCTTCTTCACAGATTGTCTTCTGCTTTTCAGCACATGTGCTTGAACCATCGTAATCTGTTATCTTTAACCATTTCTGCAAATGCAGCTACTTTGGCTTCTGCTCTTAAGTTTAAGAAGAAATGACAAGGGGACTCCAAAAAGAAGTCTCAAACCTACTAAAATCAAGGACATGCTAATAAGTCTAAATGATTCTTCAAGAGACCTTCTGCCCCCCCCCCCCCCCCACTGGCCCCTGTTTTATTCCAAAAAGTCTGAATCTCAACGCTTCTCTTTTGCAACAGATAGTGTCCGACAAATAGGTTCTGAAAATCATTCATCGAGGTTACAGATGGCAATGCGAGCAAATTCACCCATTCCAGGGAGTCATTCCTCATTCTCCAGATCATACTCTTTTGTTTCCAAAGGTTCTTCATCACATGCTTTCCCAACTTCAGAGATGGGGAAGGGTTTTTAATCAAGGATCTTCATAGTGCCAAATAAAGAAAATGTTTGAAGACCAGTTCTGGATCTCTCTTTCCTAAACCTGACTGTGATAGTGCCCAAATTTGAAATGATGTCACTTCACAACCTGTTACCTCTTATAAGTGTTCTTGTAACACTAGATTTAAAAGTGGCTTATCTTCACATCCGTATTCATCCAGACATTAGATGCTTCTTAAGGTTTTGTGTGTCAGGATCATATCAGTTCTGTGCCTCATCATTTGTACTATCCACTGTACCAAGATTGTTCCCAAATTGTTTAGCTTCAGTAATAGTTTTTTGTAGGCTATAGGGTATCCACATTTTTCCATATTTAGATAACTTGCTTTATCTTTGTACAGTCTTTTTCAAACTTGCTTTATCTTTATAAGGTATTTTCAAAGTGTTAGGAATTTCCGTCTCTTGGGTTAGGGATCTCTTACACAAGCTGGGATTCCAAGAGAACATTTAAAAGTGTTTATTGACTCCTTTACACATAATTGTGTTCATTGGATGTCAACTAGATACCTCACTTCAAACAGCTTTTCTATTTCTAGGTCACTGTGAGGAAATACCACAGGATTTTGGGTCTCATAATACCCGTGGCAAGGTTCCTTGTGAGAAATATACTGTGGTATCTGAATTCTCTTTGGTCTCAGCACCAATACCCTTTATCTTTTCAAATCCCAGTGTTGGGGTTTGTCAGAATAAAAATAATTTGGTGAAGACAATACATCCTTAAATCAAAGTCTCCCCTTCTCTCTCCCTGCTGCAAAGCAGTTAGTCACCACAGACACCCTGGACTTTCCTTTGGGGGGGGGGCAGTTTAAAACTGAAGGTGGTGTGGGACACCAAGGACAAATGCAAGCACATAAATATCAAGGAGATGCTTGCCCTGATCAAAGCACTCAAGTCTCGGAACCATCTTTGGTCCCCAGGAACTCTTCAAGTGGTTCTAGACAATACCACAGTCATATGGTACATCAACAACCAAGGGGGAACCAGGTCATACTCTCTTTGCAAACTAGCCATGTTAGCTTTGGATATAGCTTCACAGCACAATCTCACTCTACAGGCGTCCTGTCTATCACAGCAAAATTGTGTGTCAGACAAGTTGAGCACAACCAGAGCAATCCTTCATGAATGGAAACTAGATCAGAGGGTCTTCCAAGATTTGATCACTCTGTGGGGAGTTCCTCAAGTAGACTTCTTTGCCACCTCTCTGAACAATCAACTGGCAAAATTCTGTTCTATGAGTCCATGCAAGAAGGCCTAGAAGACAGATGCCTTTTCTTTTCCTTGGACAGGAATGTTCCTGTATGCTTTTCTACCATTTCCACTAATATCCAGGATACTTCTGAAGATTCATAAGGAATCCCTCAAGATCATTGTGGTGACTCCCTTTTGGCCCAGGTAACCATGGATGTCAGTATTCTTAACAGATAGGATTCCCTGCCATGATAGCCCGAATGTCTGGCCAGTCCACCAAAGACTACTTGTTGCTTTTAAAAGGCATGCCGAATGTCACCCAAACTCTCCTTGCTTAACATAGGGCATAAAGGTGACATTCAGGCCTACCATAATCAGAACGTCTTTGCCGCCAGTCTGAACATATCTTTTTACCATCAGTCTGTTTACCTACGTCTGTTTTCTGCCAGTTGAACACATTTTCATTTTCCAGTGACTACCTACGCCTGTTTTCTGACTTCTATTACAGTTGCAGATAAGTGCCCCATTGGGTATTTTGTTTTTTTCTTACTTTTTTGTACTCCTTGGGGTTAATGTCAACCAGGAAGGGTGAATGCCAGTATGGGAGACAGACTTCCCATAAAGACAGTCATGATAAGTGTCTTTTTTTGTCTGGGTGCTTTTCATGACCATATGTCTTATTCTTTTTGTCAGGCCTTCATTCCAAAAACACTTTGCAGTAGACTTTCTTTCCTTTCATTTTATCTTGAGAACCAGCGTCTTAAGCTTCTTGCTAAAGATACAATGTAAGGAAACTCCCACCCAAGGGTCAGTCATTATGGAAGATGAAGGTGAAAAAGGCATCTACCAAGCGTTTCTCCCAAGTTGTTACAAACCTGGAGGCTTGCTCAGCTGTGTTGTCATATTTCTGTGCCATGACCGTGTCACAGGCTGGTGAGGGTCCAACTGGCAGCATGTCTGAAGAGGCTTTGCAGACATCTGTCTCAGAGGATCAGGGGGAACCACTGCTGATTTTTTTCCGAGAGGCCTAGGGGAGTTCCTCAGTTTTTTTGTTGGGGAAGAACTTCCTAGTATGGTTCTTGACTGCTGTCCTGGGTCTAAGCCTTCTCAGTTTTTTTGGAAGGGAAGTTCCCTTAAAAAAGAAACAAAAACATGTTTCTTCTGCTCCTAGGGATCCACAAAGTGAGTGGCAGGCCTTCAGTCAGGGGCTATTTACTGCTTTAATGTCCTTAAAGCCTCCTCAAGGGGTTTCATTTCCCGCTGCTCCTTGGTCCTCTACTCCCCTTAAAAGGCCTAGAGAACAGGATTCTTCTGAGGATGAGTCAGATTCAGATAATGAATCCCTGACGTATTCTACTCAGATTCCTTCTCCTTTAGACTATGGGTCTGAGGAGGAGGAATCTATTAGTCTAGATGTTCCTTTTGAGGAAATTTCCTTTGGGGACACACTCTCTAGGATGATGGATTTTTTTTAAGTGGGATTGTGCTCAGGTCTCTGATATCCACAAAAGGTACTATAATTTGCTGCAGTTGAAATCCCCTAAACCAGCAGTTATTCCTCCTGTTTTGGCTGCTTTGCTGGATGTTTTTTCCAGTGCCTCTCATGCTCCTGATTCTATGCCCCCTGCTCCCAAGAAGCCTGATAAGTTTTATAGGGTGCCTGAGGATTGTTCTTTCCCATATAGAAGTCCTGCTGCTGACTCTTCTATTGTGTCTGTAGACTCTGACAAGCTGTCGCAATTTCTTCCTTCTCCCAAGTTATTGCCTTCTGACAAGGATAGTAGAACTATCGAAAAGTTGGGTAAGAAGGTTTACACTTCTTCTACCATAGCTTTTAGGAGTATTAATTATCAGACCCTTATGTCTAGGTATGTGTTGGCTCTTCTTTCTCAGGGTTGTCAACTTATTTCTGAATTTACAGACTCCGAGGGTAAAACTTCTGTTCTTTCCTTGCTAGGGACTTCCTCCTGAGTGATTCTATTAAAAGTAGATATGATGCAGCAGATGCCTCTTCTAGGGCTGCTGTTTTTGGTTCAGTGATGAGAAGGTATTCTTGGTTTAGGCTTCAAACTCTACCTAATGATATTAAAACTGAGTTGATGGATGCTCCTCTGGATTTTAAACAGTTTCTTAAAGGCGTTCTTAATATTAGATCTCCAAGGAAGCCTGTTCCTCCTCCTCCCTGGGATTTTAATTTTCTTTTGGAGAAGTTGACTTAGGCTCCTTTTGAGTCTGCTGCTTCAGTTTCCTTGCTACATTATTCCTGGAAGACTGTTCTTTTGTTAGCTCTTTTTTCTACCAGATGGGTGTCTGAGTTGCAGGCCCTTATGGCTTGTTCTCCTTTTTTGGTCTTTCATGAGGACAGGATGTCCTTGCACACTAACCCCGCTTTTATGCCCAAGGTGGTTAATGAGCTATCATGGAATCAGGCTATGCCTACTTTTCCCCCTGTCTGACAATGAGTGGGTGCTGCATACTTTGGATGTGCAGAGGCAACTCAGAGTTTATTTGGATAAGACTAAGGCTGTTGAAAATCTGATCAGTTATTTGTTTCTTTTCATCCTAGATATTTGGGACTTGTTGTATCCAAGCAAACTATTTTTTCTTGGATTTCTAAGGTTATTTCTTTTTGTTACACTTTTCATGGCAAGAGCCTTCCTTCTTCAGTTAAGACTCATTCTACTTGAGCTGTGGCTTCTTTGGGTGCTTTTTTCAAGGGCTTAGATACTAATTCTATTCTTGAGGCAGCTACCTGGACCTCTGTGCATACCTTTACCAAGCACTACAAGTTGGATGGTATCTCTAGAGCTAGAGCTGGTTATGCTAGTGTTGTTCTTCATGGCTTTTTAGGGCATTCTTCTGAGCCTTCCCCCTCCCAAGTTTTTCCTTGAGCTTTGGCACTCTTTTGAATGTAAGGACATAGTACAGTTGTGTAAATATCTTACCATAACAGTAGATGTCCTTGCCTTTACTGCTGCAGTATTTTCTCTCTCCCTCCATCCCTCTAGTCTTTTGCCTTCCTGGATGTACAGGTTACCTCTTGGATTTCTTAGATTGTGTTTCTACTGGGGCACTCAGTTCTGATTATGGTAAGCCTGAACATCACCTTTATGCCCTACAATATGCAAAGAGCATTTGGGTGACATTCAGTGTACCTTTTAAAAGCAACAAGTAGTCTTTGGTAGACTGGATGGACATTCAGGCTTCCACGGCAGGGAATCCCATCTCTTAAGAATACTGCAACAGTGAAGGCAAGGCCATCTACCATTATGGTAAGATTTTACACCACTGTACTTTCTCCCTTGTTTTCGAAATGGCCAGGGGCAATTAACACAAGTTTCTCCACAGCGTGGCTCTACTCACACAGGAACAGAAGTGTTTTTTAGGGTTTACTATCACATGCTCATTCATCTTTTAGATGAACGGAATATGTGCGAAAACCACTTATCAGAACCGGTAGGCCGATCTCCACAATGTCGAAGCTGACAAGAGTGAATGGTCGCTGTTGTCAGCTCCAACATTGCGGTGCAGATTGTACTATAGTGGGGATGGGGAAATGTACCCTTACCTTCACTGTAGTGCGATCTCGGAGTTTGTATATATAAGTAGGGGGTGTGTGAGGGGCGCAGCCCTCCACATGGGGGGGTGCAGGGTGGCTTGCCCCCCTGCAAACAGTGTTGGTAGATTTGGGCAGATGTTAGCATTTCAGCAAAGTCAACATTCGACATTGCTGAAATGCTCCGTTCGCTATTTTGGTTGGTCGGTGTTCCAATTTCCGACCATTTGTGTCGGCAATTGTCACATTCGTCAAAATGATGATCGAACATGTGATAGTAAACCATTTTTTAGATATCCTAACATCAATCAGCTTCAGGTGATTGCCTGGATGATAGGGTCTTAATTTCTTTTAGGTACCTGTTTATTGAGAATGTGCACCAGGTACTAATGGAGACAAATACTGCTAAAAATCATGTATTAGTAAATTGAAAAGGTTTTCTGATTGGTGCCAACAACATAACCAGCATGCTTTCAGGTATAGTTCTCTGGTCGTACAATATTCGTGCGAGTTAATATCCTATGGTCTTTCTTATTCCTCTGTCAAGTTTCATTTATCGGCCATTTCAGCATATCTGCCCATGGATCCTCCCCTTTTAATCCAGTCTCATGTCAAAATGTTTTTGAAAAGCATTTTGCATAACAGGGCTCCAAAAAAAAAAAAAAAAAGTGACCCCCTCCTTGGGATCTATATTTTGTGTTAGGGAAGCTAACCTAGCTGACATGAGGTTCTTAACAGAGAAATCAGTTTTATTGACTACTCTAACCTCTGCAAGAAGAATATCTGAGTTGCAAGCTCTAATGGTGTCAACCCCATGTCATTTGCCATAGGGACAGGGTTTCTTTGAGAATTAATCCTTCTTTTATGCCTAAAGTGATATCCGCATTTGCTACAAGCCAAACAATCCATCTCCCCATTTCCTTTCCTGAACCTAAAAATGAAGGAGAAAAGTTACCCTATATATTGGATGTCCATAAACAAACAGGGTACTATCTTGACAGAACTAGATCTTTCATATCTTTGGATCAAGTGTTCATTTTTTGTGAAGGTAAAAAGAAAGGACAACCTGTGTCAAAACAGACTATTTTCAAATGGTTGTGTAATGCTACTGTCTTTTGCTATACTTGCTATAACAAATGTATTATAGGTAGAGTCAAGGCCTTTTTGGAAAGGGTTGGAATCTAAAAGTAGAAGCTGCTACTTTGTTCTCTGTACATACTTTTCCAAAGCAGTATAAGCTTGATTCCTTCTCTAGGTTCAGATCAGGCTTCCTAGGACCATTCCCCAGGGGCCAGCTCCCAAACCTTCAGGGCACCTCTCCTTCCACCTCCCAAATGTAGGTAGCTAAGGTAATCTCCCCATATAGCTAAGGCTACTGCATCAGTGATCAATATGATGGACATATTACATTTTTACAAGTTAAACTTACCATAACAGTAAATGTTCGACTGCCGCAGTAGCCACTCTCTCCCTCTGTCCCCCTTGTTTTTGCTGTGTGTTTTTCATGTCACTTTGTGGACATTTACTTTTTGTTGTTCCTTGCATTGTCCTTTCAGGGCCCAACTTCCCTCCCTCTGCTGGCAGGAAAGCTGTAAAGGGCTTTGTACTCAAACTTGTCTGTTAGTCATCTCTTCTTGAGCTACCTGACCATTTGGATGCATGAAAGGTGCACTGAAGGTTTGGGAGCTGGCCAGCTGTTATATCTGTGGCATGTTATAACCCATATAGCTAAGGCTACTGCAGCAGTGATCATTTAAACATCTACTGCTATGGCAAGATTACTTACATAACTTCCCATAATGCAGTAGTGGAAACACTGTCGTGTCCAGGTCAAATCAAGAAAACTGGCTCCAGAATACATATTCAGATCCCATAAAAAGGTACGTACCTTAAATATGACCATGAGCATATTACATACATGTCATACTTTCTGGTAAATCTGCACCATACTCCAAGAGTGAACAATAAAATCTAATAGCAGTAATCTGTTATGCTGAGATGGTGCACATTGATTATAATTTAATTCTCCATTTGTAAAGTTGCTTGGCTATTCTTTTCATGCCTTTTTGGTTTTGCTCTCTTTTTCATCTGCAGAATGACAACTACAGTATAAACAGTTACTTTGCCAGGATAGCTACTGACTGAACAGAATGTTTCTTAAAATCAGTAATCCTTTCAAAATTATACACAATACAATTATACAAAGTCAGACAGGTGAGATTGCATTGGTTTGGACATGTGCTGAGGAGGGATGATGGGTATATTGGGAAAAGGATGCTAAGGATGGAGCTGCTAGGTAAGAGGAAAAGAGGAAGGCCTAAGATAAGGTTTATGGACGTGGTGAGACTGGACATGCAGGCAGTTGGTGTGGCTGAGCAATATGCAGCGGACAGGAAGAAATGGAAACAGATGATCCGCTGTGGTGACCCCTAATGGGAACAGTTGAAAGAGAAGAAGATATATGACAACACTTGGTGCTGCGGTATCGCTGTCACCTCACAGTAAGACGTTGTCCCGTTCGATTCTCAGCTATAGCGTCTTCTGTCTGGGGACATGCGTGAATGGGCGTACCTTCGTTGAAGGTTGTGCGTCAGGGCTGGCAACTCGGCACATAAAAATCTACTGCCAATCATTAGCGGACCGGAGTTCTGCTGTGGCGACCCCTAACTGGGAAAAGCCGAAAGACACAACAACAACTTGAAGTCTTTGTGACTATTAGAACCTAATGCTTCATTTTACATGGCTTCTCATGTCTTCTCCCATTGTTCAGTTTGTTGTGCAAATTCTCCATATATGGTGAAAATATATAAGTTACTGATTCATTTTCATCAAAACACCATTTATAATATTTACATTTTTTTCTTAGTAGTTATAAACCTCACTTTTTGACAGTGGCTCAGGTCATGTCTTAAAAAGATCTTTGGACCACTCTTTTCTCATAGATAACAAATGAATAATTAATTTAAAAAAGATGCTGCCGCATGGTTAAATTTCACTGGGTAGATATTATAAACACAAAAGCCCAAATTAGCGAATACATCTACATCGACACATAAAGGTTGATGTACAAAAGCGAAATACGTAATCGGCGAAAATGAAAATGCAGAACGTATTTGCTTGGCCAGCAGGGCAATCATGGGGATGAGGAAATATATCCTTTTCCCCACTGTAGTGCAGTCTCGGAGTTGGTATATTTAAGTAGGGGGTGTGTGGGGGGCTTGCCCCCTGCAAAAGTGTGTTAATTTAATTTTATTTAGTTAATTTGAGCTTACCTGCATGGCACTGTTGGTTGACAAAATACGTTTGGCATTTTCATTTTCACTGATTACGTATTTCGCTCTTTTTGTACATCGACCTTTATGTGTCAACGTAGATGTAGTCGCTGTTTACAGTTTTCGTGTTTATAATATAGACCCAATTTCACTTAGCACATCCAAAAGTTATTTTGTTTTGGTATGAGTATAAACAGATGCCTCTTTGCTTCTAGAGTTAGCTTGAAAACTTTTGCATAAGCAAATGATGTGGACTTTGTACAGGAAGGTGAATTTATATAAGCAACAGTCAATAGTGGTGCTGGTTGTTCAGTGTTAATCAAAAATAAATTGCTTAGACTGTGAGGAGAAACCCAAGTGTTATAACAGAAGCACAACTGAGTAACTACTGCATAAACCACACAGCCACCACTATCGCTTTTATTCAGTGCATCCAAGTTTTTACAATAGCCGCTTTACTGATTTGCGTTTTTTTTTGTTTGTTTGTTTGTTTGTTTTGGGGCTATTTTGCTGTGTTTTGTAGAAAACATAATAATATAGTCCCCTCATTTTGTATAAAGTATGTGTTTTATTTAGTCTTGTTAAGGAGCACTTCTGCAATGATTACAGCAGGCTAAGTGATGATTGCAATCTCAGAGCTATTACTTCAAACAGCGGTGACACTTTTAAAATCTGTGCAGTTTTTAACCAATTCCATTAGTGGTACCTTAGTGAAAGTCTACTAGCATATCTGCTGAAAGTCCCATCTTAAAATCAACCGTATAATATAAAGATCTAGGAATAAATGTAGGGAATTTCAACATGAATCATAACATCTCTTCTGTTGTTACAAAGCCTTCAGGGGTTATCCATATCCATGCAGTGTTAGGAACTTTCATTTTAGGTATAGTGATGTCCAAATACCATTGTATTAGTCGTACGTGAGACCAGTCTTGGAATATACCAGTAAATTTTGTAGAACCCATAATATGAAGCATGAACAATATATTCAAAGGGTGAAGCTTCTAGCATTATACTCCATTAAATGTGTTAGAGGTTTGTGAAAAATCTGATAAGCCACATACGACTCAGTAACTTACTGTCATGTAGTTACATGCAATTTAAAGAAAAGATGCTGAGACTGATTGCCATTACTGATCATACTATTTTCTGGGTGAACTTGTAGAGTATAATTATTTCTGATCAATTTTATAGGTATTGGAACTAGTTACTAAGAAATGCAAGATATTCTTTGAACTTCATGGACTTCAGTTTATTAGGAACTAAAAAATTAAAAGCATCAGTCCAATTTATAATGACCTTAGTTGCAAACAAGTTTCCAAACTATGCATCTATGAATTTTCCATGTAAGATGGTGAATGATAATTTGGTGCTACTTTAGATGGCTTGCAACTATTGAATGGAGCACTAGATTTTTTTAACTAAAATTCTGAGCCTTAATGCATTTAAAGCTTGGACTTTTGCAGTGGAATGCTGTGGTTCACAGTACCAGTTTTTCATATTTATTAACACAGCATAATACTTCTGATGCCGAAATACGTCTTTAATTCTAAGAACTGAGTGACGCTGTTTATTGAATTAGATAATGCATGTACACAGCTTATGTCACTGTCCATTGTGAGCATTGTTTATCTCTCTGCTATGGTACACATTTACATGTGATCCCATTAAGTGTCTGTGATACCTTAGTTGATGGAAGAGTCTGAGTTCATTTATGTGGCTGAGTTTTCTGCTATCAGCTACCTTAAAACAGGTATATCAGAGTAAACCAGCAATCACTTTCAGTGGGCAAGAGAACAGGCATCAGCTAGACTATCACTAATCTAAGTTTTCATTCAATATTTAATGCAGAATCTAATTTACATGCCCACAGTGCACACCTTACCAAATGGCAAATGAGCACAGTGTAAAGAAGATAGTTCAAAACTTGTTTCAGAATAGGGATGGTCAGGCTCATATTTAAGTAGAATAGCTACTGCTATTACACGCCATATTGTTAGTAAAAATTAATTATTTTCAGGAGAATTACAGGCCAGCTATACTAATTAATGTCAATCAGCAAGAGTTTCCTTTGCAAAGTTTTTTGCGATAGCATTATCATTGGACTATGTATTCTTTAAAAATACAGTCCATCTTTGTATTTGTTTTAATTATGTTTTACAACTTTGATAGACTGTGTACATATGCAAGAAGTATTTAGAATCCTGTCATTTTGCATTTGCAGTATTCCACTGCGATTACATTGCAGGCGTAACACTCCACTTGCAGACATGAAGTAGGTACATCCAGCCAAAAATCTGGACATCTAATTATCATAATCAGCAAGTCAAACTGCATTGGAAATACTCAGTCTAGGGATCTAAACCTCTTCTGCAACATCAACAGAACAGTTTGGGGGGACAGGTGTATCTCACAAAGGTTGAGGAACAAACTCCCCAACCACATAAAACAAAGTTCATCCCTGTCTGTGTTTAAGCGCAACTTAGATCTATGGATGGGAAACAGAAAATTTACCCCAGGACTGCCCTCTGTACTAATAATGAACTGAGGCAGCTCCTAAATGCTTTATTCCATGCACGAGTCCCCTGAAATTATGGTATGATCCCAATTATTCTCATTAGGGGTAATATGTAATTATCGACCATGGGATGGGTAAGGCCAATCTATAACCAAAGGGCAAGGGTTATTTCAAGTGCAAAGAGGGAAATTGGCTAGGCTTAAAATGGCCTGCAAGGGCAGCTAATCTGGTACTTACATGTGAACCTATACAATTTGAATGCCAAATATTAGTACTTAACTCTTTTCACTTACAATAGGAATATGGGATACTACTCAGAAACACATTTAAGAAATGGAGGGTGACATAAATGATCAAAGGGACAGTGTAAAATCTGTAAACTTTAATGGTCTGTACTGCAAAATTCTACTACACAAGGTCACATATTTTTGCTTCTGAACAAGGGAGATATCTCGTAAGACATGTCTCCTCTTTCTTTAAATTATCGGTGCCACTAATATGTTGGTCACTTACCTCTGTGTACAATACACCTTCAAAAATCACATGCGATGAGAAAAAGTCAGAAAATTGTGTGAAGGGGTAAATCAAGCCTGAAAATAGGGACAAACCTCCAAAAATAAGTATATCATGTGCAGGGGTAAACCAGGTATAGAAAGAGGAACATTCCTCTAAAATACAGACAGTGGAGAGGTCTGGATGCAGGGATTACAAACCTTTTGCACCTCTCATCTGGTGAGGTTAAAACAGCCATTACCTTCCTTCTCGTTTACTCAGGAATCTCGTCTCACAAGATGCTTTTACTGTAAAATATTTTACTGTTTCTGCAGTTATTTATAGCCTTCCTAGAGAACTTGTCACAGACACTTTTATTAACTGCTTTTGCATATAATTATTTTCTCTTCAACCACTTTCAGTACAGATATTACTGTTACACAGATATTTTCAGTTTTTGTGTGGAACTTTGGTTAAAGGTAATGGTAGGGGCTTTGAAAATGCATGTATTTGGATGAAGGTTTTACTTCTTATATTAACCCTTATTACAGTGAATGTTTGACAATTTTTCATTGTTTGTATGTTTTGTGAACTTTTAGACATAGTACATTCCATTTTGCTGGTGTTTTGTGTATAGTTGTTACTAGCACTTAGATTTCTGGGTAGGAATTTTCAGTTTAACATTTAAAGCCCTATCCTTCTACTCAGTTTCATATAGACTCCTCAGAGGTGACCTCTGTCTGGCATACAAGGCGATCTCAGACTCCGCCTTGATGGGACTGGTGCATATCCGCAGGTCAAGCTCCATTTCAGTAATTCACACACGTGGCATGAACCTGGTCTGTGACATCAATTGGACTTGTTGGCAGGACAGATTTGTGTCCCAGAGACTCCTCCATCTGTAGAACAGACTCCCTCTCCATGTCAACCAGAGTACCTCTTTACCCCTTTTTAAGTGCAACCTGGATAGTTGAATGGGACAGACAAAATACATCCCTGGGATTCCACCTGTGTCCCTGCTGGACAGGGGCATTGAGTGCTGACTTGTCTAAACATGAGTGAAACTCTTGGCTACGCTTATAAGGGTCTCAGGGCCAATAGCCTAGCAACTTCCTATGATCCTAAGTGTCTTGAAACTAAGGCAGTCTGATACTTGCAAATAAATAAGAAAAAAGTGTGTATGTATGTGTGTGTCTCCTTCTTGATGAGATTAACTGCAGACAAAAAGTTAACATTGCTGAAAATGTACAGTAGTGGTGATAACAATGGGCAGTAGGCCACATTCTCTATAGCACTGCACTAGCATTTTCAGTACCATTTCAGTGCTAAGTTGTGAGATATTTTGAATGATGCATTCCTTTGCAGTTACTGTGGGTTTTGTTTCAGTGGTCATGCCTTTTTACAGAAGGTTGTAAAAAATTTTATTACAGCCTGGTAATGGAGAGTGTTAACTGTACTATGCTGTAAAATAAAATATGAAAACATCATTGCATTTGAAATGTTTGACAATTATTTTACCTTGAAAAGATGTTGCAAAGAAGAATCATTATTTTAACACAATATACGAACACTAATCAGTACAGATATAGTGACTTTTTTTGTATGTTTTATTTTTTGTTAGGAAGAATTAAAAAGTCATGTCACAGTCAGATTATTCTGTGAAGAACTCAAACTACTGAAAAGCTTAATATTAGATATACTACTGTGCAGTAATGACAGCACAGAAGCCATTAAGGTCAAACTGTTCCCTTCAGCATGTATAACAGGTAGAAGGACATGTGACCTCCAAATGCTGGTCTACAAGATTCTCCTTGTAGAAGACAAGCAGTCCAGTGATTTGATTAAAGGTGTTATACCGCCAGCAACTTTCTTTCATGTAGTAGAAATCACTTATTAATTATATGGCTATCTGCATGCCTACCGGTCTGTTTATCTATCTGTCTACCTACATATTAATCATTAGTCAGGCAGACCCAGACTGAATCCTACTCTATCCGTACAAATAGTGTGTATTCCAAAAGTAACTGTGTACTGAAAGTGATTCCATAGCAATGTCAAAGTAACACTCATAGCCCTGACAAGTCAACAATTTCTAATGGTAGTCTGTTGAAAATAAAGTAAAGTATTTGCCCTTGCAAGCAAGCAGTAACGTATGTCCAAGGTCTAAACACAATGAAGATTCACTGTACACCAATACTGGTAGTAAAACAACTTCATAGGCAGTTACAATGCATGTGGTTCAAGAGACCAACTCAACCTCTTCAGAACACTATTTGGTGAAGTGATTTGCTCAGAAGCTCACAACAGCACACTGAGCTACCATGGACTACAGGAGGCAGACCATTAACAGTTCATAGCCTTAAACCTCTATGCTAACTGCTAGACACTCAACATTTTGTAAAACATAAACATATTGGTAATATCATTTGTAATGGAAATGAAAAAAAAACAATGTATAGTAACATAGATATGTTAATATTATATAAAGCAGTGTCACAAACTGTTGACCATGTATTTTTATTGTAAATAGTCTAAATAATAAAAATACCCTGAATGCTGATAGGTCTGTTATTGGTGTGTCTTTAAAACTGCAGTTTACTAATTGAGTTTATGCTGGGCAAGTTTTGAGCCAAGCCAATGGACAGCGCCAACTATAGAGACAAAAATGAATGTTCTGACTACTACCTACAAAGCTACAAGAAATAACAACAGGGCTAATATCAAAACAACAGAACCCCAGCCCTCAATGCTACACTACAGTGCAAGTATGTAAAATCCGCTACCAACATTTAGTTGCCTGATTACAGAAACCTCATCTCATTTAGCTCTCTGAACTTCAGGGTAGTTGCCATGCCTTTCATGGTCATGGTCTCAACATAAACGTTAGAGATAACTTTTCTTTTATATTTATCAGACGTATGTATGTGTTTTTTTTTTTTTTTAATTAGCTACAGCATTTTGATAAAGTGGCTAATTAACTCAGTAGATGGCCTGTTTTGCAGGTAAACTAAATATACAGTAACTTCAGCAGTTCAGTATTGTGTACGGCATGAAAATTCAATTATGCACGTCAATCTATTAATTGCCTTGATGCTTTCTAGATCCAGATTGCTCCAGAATAGCTTACATTTCAGGAAGTATCCCCTTGAAAAAAAAACAATAAAAAAATGTGAAAGAAAAAACAAGACAAAATTCTAGATTTGCATCCAGATACTACTATACAAACATGTTTGTATAGTCTTCTAGTAAAAATTACATTCTATTAGTGTCATATGCAGATCAGTAGGAATGTTATTGGTATTGGGCAGCAGCCCACAAGAATATAGTTCATTCTTTCACAGAGTATGAAAAGAACATGTAAGAAAAAAAATTATTCTCCTTTGTCATCTTTCTATACTAAGTTGTACTCAAGAGTTCCAACATTTAGAAGTGATTGTTGCACTTGGTATAGAATCTCATCTTGTCAACAAAATATTTTCAGTGGGACCATTCTGTCTATGCACACCTTACACATAAGAAAATTAGAGATATGCACATTTGTAAGTGGTAACAGTTCCTGTTTACCCAGATATAATTTTACTCTCAGTGAAACATAACTGCAGTTCACAATAATAATTGGAAGGTTATAATGCTGAATGTATGCCAGACATATCTTCTGCAGCCTTCCACAACAAATGTTACTACTACTCAGATATCTGATTTTTTTCCCAGTCCTCTTAATGAAACTTAAAATACACATTACTAAACATTCAGCAGCTGCTTCAAGCTATGCTGAAACTGCCTCAAATTATGCCAAACTCTAAATGGATTTTGGTCATGATGGGACAGCTGCTTTACACTGCTGGTTTAAATATCCTTAAATTACACAAAACAAAATATGAGGATATGCATAAGTCTAAGAGTTCACATGTGCAAGTGTACAACACACGCACATACACACACCATTAAATCCTTCCCATGTGTAATACTTGGGATTTATTTAGCATTCAGGACCTCCTGAGTGACATTCTTTTAAACACACAATCCTAGGTCTTATTCAGAACTTAATGTCTGTTTGTTAAAAATACTGTATCTGCTTTGAGTAACTTCTGTGGTAAATGTTTGTGCCCAGTTACCTATAAACTATATAAATTATGTAAGTGATGTATATACAGAGTACCACTGTAGTATGTGTAAACAGCAATAGACTTCCCAGCTCATAAAATATTAAACAGATTAATAAATCAGCCTGTGTGGACTAACTGTTCATTAATGTACAAGATTGTAGATACTGACAGTATATATAATCAGTTTACTTGGATTCCTGTTTTGCACCTCAGTGTCCCTGAATAAATCTTTAAAGCACCCCTAGGTTTCATATATTCAAAGAAAACAAGTGTTTATTTACAGAAAATTACTACACTGAAAAAACACACATATTAGAGATCACTGTTGTGGATATTAATATTTATATCTGAAATGATTTTGTCATTGTATAAGTGTGGTAAGGCATCAGTAAATTCACAAAGGTCACATATCGACAATATCTAAGACAGGCATGTACATGATTTTAATATGACATTTAAAACAATTATGTTTACCACACTGATAACTTCAGCCATAATGTAGTGCTGCAGTTCTAAAACCTATTACTACAATCCTTCCAGTAATTCTACATGTCAAATGATTATTTTACTTAAAGGTACTTTCAAGAGTCTGCCTCCATTGTTTATACAATTACTTCAGTATTGCAGATCTTTTCCTTTCAACCTGATACCACTTCTGTCTCTTGTTTACTATGTGAAATGGAAGACGGCTTGGCTATTATGTTGGCAAGACTCAAGAGAATTCTTATGACTATGTAAGTGCAAAAAGACAAGCACAATAACATGAATGAAACATACAGTAATTTCATTTCTAAACATAACTACAGAAAAAAAACTAGCTTTTGCACCACTTTGGAGCCGTAGAATCCAGTGTAGCTTACATTAGCCATGCAGCTGTAGTATTTTTTCTTAAATTCATGAGATTTTAAGGAATTGTAAGAATACACACTGACTAACCAAAAAAATGCAGTATTAGGAATAGCTGAGTTCCTTTTCAGAAATCCTATAACAAATAAAGCTAAAAATATAAATTGATAGTAAACAAATCAGTCTATTGTTCTGTGTTAAAATTTAAATTAATTGAAAAATTAATCAGGCTAATCCGAAACACAGAAGGAATTTTGCTTTTTTTGTTATAGAAACCAGTGCATGTGATGCCTTGCACTGTGCAGCTTTGTCAGTACTTGTTGCCAAAATGGGTAATGGAAAATATAAGATACATATATGGCTTAAGCAGCACACTTGCACACCCACATACATATAGAGTTAGTTATATGCATAGCATAAGGCCAGACAGATATCTAAACATATACATTAGTCCAGCGAGGCTATGTTGAAGACAGACCTCCCACCGCAACACAACTAAACACACACACACACATTTTTTAATGACTCACCTTGGAACATTGAAATAGGATGAGAAAGGCAGACTTGTCACAGTTTAAATAAGGGCAAATGTAATTAACTCCTGGGCAAACTCTGGGGTACTCACTAGATAGGAGGGGCACTGCAAAAAGATGGAGGATTGCAAAGTGATTCACACTGCTGAAGTGGAAATTTAGCACATTTGGGGACAGAGCAAATGCAGAATAAACTGGCAGGACACAATGATGTATAAGGAAAATGAGCAATTTGAAATACATGGTGCATATTCATCAACCTAGTTGCAGAGGAGTGGCAGACAGACTGACAGTCATAGGTCCTAACCTTCAATCTCCAAAATATGGAACACTGTGTGGAACAAAACGGCAAAATATGGCATGTTTACTAACAGTTTCAACTACCAAGCTCACAGTATGGTTTATAACTTTTCTTCATCATAACTACAAAAAAAGTTACTTTGATGAATTATTCTGATTCATGCATATTTTTTTTGTTTTTGCAAATTATTAACACTGGATGTGAAACAGACCCTTTCAATGTGGAACAGGGTAGAAATTGGATTTTTTAACATAAAAACAAGAAACGGTCCTCGTAATGGCATACGTTCAAATGGTATGTTCCCATACATGTGACGGAGGCAAAAGTTGATAAAGTTATTAACTGCAAAGGACAACGTCATTTTGATTAAAAAAAAGATAATAAACATTGGGATAAAGAACATTTGTGGCATAATACAAACGGGGAAACACAATGGTATATAGGCACTGGCGTCATGTTGTTTTTGTGTCTAATAACATAAATATTAATCAAGCTGCGTATTCTGGAAAGGTAAACTGGTTCTGCCACATGCATCCACATGGCACAACCATAGGAAGAGTAAATAATCAGTCATCCCGATAACAAATACACGGTTCGAAGTCCGTACACCCAAACGCACACACACACACTCCTTAATAAATATATGCTAATTTCCAAAGTCTGCAGGGCAGAAATTACAACAGTGCAAAAGTTTCGAAAATCTGGCCCCAGCAGTCTGAATCACTTCCATTAGCAGCAGAGGGCCTCTAGCTCGAGACAGAGTCTGTGTTTTGACACATGCTAATAGAGCGGCGTTTTAAGCGCTCTCTAAATGAGCTTTAAAGGTAAACAGTGACATCATCACGGGCTCTGTAGTTAACAAAACAGCTTATTGTACACCGGCTGTGCTACCATAGCAGAGTAAACTGTTGGCTACACAAATGACGCACAGCATTGCTAGCAAGTCACCGACCAGTCAGGCACACACTAACAGATGGTGTTCACAAATCTAACCACTTTTGTAAAGTCACAATGACTGAGACTGGAAAACCTACAATTCGCACCTTCGTGGGCGGAACCAGAGTATATCAAGCCATGACGAAATATATTATAACAACACACTGGACAGCAGTGTCCTTCTATACACTGTTTTGTCATCTGGTTCATTTACTTATGACTTAACTACTTTTTCTTGTTTTTTTTTTCTGGGCACCTTATTTATTTCTTCTTTTATTCTATGTATAGACTAGCTTGAACTCAAAATCAGTAAAAATTATTATGGGCTAGTCATTATTAAAGTATTAAGTAGTGATGAAGTCCAATAGCCTGTCAAAGAAACTT
The DNA here is from genome assembly GCF_019279795.1 of Protopterus annectens. Taxonomy (NCBI): domain Eukaryota; kingdom Metazoa; phylum Chordata; order Ceratodontiformes; family Protopteridae; genus Protopterus; species Protopterus annectens. The sequence continues at coordinate 603,046,338 of NC_056732.1, forward strand.
TGGATATGGAGTCCTTTGCACTGTGCTTGAAGGACAAAGGGGAGAGGAGACACCTAATGGCAACAAGTCATCAACCATTAATTCTTCTTTAGGGAAACACCGGGGGGACACCACTTACAAGTACCTTGGCAAGCAGTTAGGACACGTTGAACCTAGACACGTTAAAACTGTGGCACTACTCTTCAGAAAACAGAAGGCCACAAAGAGAAGCGTGTCCTTAAGTCACGCAACAATACGTATGCACATTCTAGACTTCACACAGTTAATAAAATCGTGTGCCTATGCAGGTTATCTTCATTTATTAAAAGCAGGAGAAAATGCATAGCGCACAAAACAGCTATAATAAGAAAATCACATCTTTGTAAAACACACGCATAGCAATTGAGAAATACAGATTAAAAATAGCATATAGGTATACTGTAATCCTGTACTGTAATCAAGTTCCATAGTCGGAGGGGAGATGGAAAGAACAAGACAAACTGTGGTAACCCGAAGTAGTAAGTGTGTGTGTGTGTGGGGGGGGGGGGGGGGGGGGGGGGTAATACAAATGTGATCCTTTACCTTCTTCTGAAGATTTCATGTTGCTGTTGGAAAGGCAGAAGTAAGGCAAATTCCCAGTTTATGCAGCAGCTGTAGTTCAGTCCGAATGTAAACGTGGAAAAACTTCTGGGAGAATCCTTAATCAGCATGCACGCGATAACCTGTAGAGCTATTCCGTGGCGGGGGTTTTTTTGTCCCTATGTAAACTCTTCTAAGAACAAAAATAATGCCCTAAAGATAAACAGAACTGATACAACTTCCAATGACAGTCCGAGACTGGAGAAACGCTTAGAGGAGATTGGTATCCCACTGACCGGTCTTTGCACTAACTCGTATAGACTGGGTCTGTCTTGCCCTTTATGAGCTAGCAAGGACTGAGTTAAACAGAATCACAAAATCTCTGACGCACTGCTGCTCCAAGACTCTTGCCTTTTTAAAGCTGGAAAACACCCCTCGTCGTCCTCCCGCCCCGGCAGCGGTGACGTCGCCGCTGGCTTTCGTTGGACTGTCTGGGGAGCCTAGTGCAAGCAGGCTGCTGCTTTTCATTCCAAATGATTTTTATATGTACACGCAGCGAAACTGATGAGGTTGTTGAGTGACAGTAACGTTCTACATTCAGATGCTTTTTATAAAGAGCCATCTGATAATTACAGCATTGTTTTCTCTCATTTAAAGTCTACAGAGAAATAATGAACTAGGCGATTCCCCATTTCTGGAAATTGGACCACGGCTGAACATTGGCAAGAAGCTCGAAGGAAAATCCCACTTAGATGAAGTATTCGCATTTTTCGCGTAGTTTATTAATAGCACGCACCATCTCTGCCTATTCCTGAAGTATAGGAGTAATACATCTGGGAGGAGGCTAGCAGAGTCATTCAGTAGCAGCTGAAACACTTGAACTCTGGGACTAGACTTCAAGTCTGCCGAAGCTGCAAAGCCTCTGCCCAACCTTATGAAAGCCACTGACTTGTCCTGCCTGCTTTTTAGTGTTTACAAACTGATGGTTTTAACGTGAAACTTAAGCCCAGCACCAAAACCTTTTTGGAGAAAGTTGGTGCAGGCAATCTGGACAAAGTGCTGGAAGCAATTGAAAAGTACACCTGTAAACAGCCGAGGAAATACAACACCCAGAATTTACTTGCCTGATTAAAGCATTTTGGATTCCTTGAGGAGCTATTCCTGATTTAAGTTACCAACAAGGCAAGACAGCAACATTGGGGGTTTTGTGCTCTTAAAAGCGACCCCATGCAAAAACAATAAACACCTTTTTCAGTATTTCCACAAAGCAAGCACAGTGTGTTTTTTTTTGTTTGTTTTTGTAAATTAGTATCCTTTTGTCACTACTGTAGTATAACGATGGATACAGTATTGTATGTGAGTATTCTTAACGGGATGACCAAGTGGAAAATACTTCTAAATACATTCCAAAATATTTATAATCAGTGTTCACGGGTCTTATTGATCTTAAGCACCTAACTTTACAAGGAGAGGAAGGAGTCTGTCTTTCAGTGAATTTTACCAGCAGTCGGAACAGTTCAGAATCATCGATTTCTAACTTTGCAGAAAATTAAACATATTCAAAATAAAACTAAATAAGCAAACAGTTCTCCAAAATGTAGTTACGTTGCATTTTTATTTGTATCTTTGTTATATGCAGTGTGGTGTATTAATACACTATGAAATACTTATGGTATTTTATCATATCCTCTTAATTACTTGCACTGCAGTGTATACGTTTAATATCTGAACGGTTAACGATATGATAATTACTCTGTATGCAGTACAAACTCTGGTACCCTAAGTTAGACTTGGCTTTCTTAACCACGGGCCGACAATTAGAAGCTAAACACTACAACCACTAATTATGAGGTAAATGCTTACTGGTAAAGAGCTGCCGGTAGAAATGTTCATCGCGGAACTATTGGCTGGCTTTTAAATATTTAAGATAGCATAAACTGATAATGATTAGTGTGCTAAGCGCTTTTAATAGGGAAAATTTGCACATTGCCCACAATGCCTTGATACCAGGAGGTTGGAAAATATCACTTGTTCAAATGTAGCTGCAGATAGTTGAATAAACAGGTCGAATACATTTACACACGGTTCCTACTCCAATAGAAGTCAGGCAACTTTGGCACAAGGTCAAGGATAAAATATTATACATGGACAGATTTTACATGTATGTGTGTGTGTGTGTGTGTGTGTGTGTGTGTGTGTGTGTGTATATATATATATATATATATATATATATATATATGGATCTACTTCAGTAGATCGAACTTTTACTAGTTCGAACCACATATGGCCGAAACCATATGGTCGAACTCGTAAAAGTTCGAGCACTGACGTGAAACCACATACATAGCCAGCCTTAGGCATAGGCCAACTAGGTGGCTGCCTTGCCTAGGGCGCCGCTCTAGCAGGGGCACTTTTCCAGTATTTATTTGGTGTAGGTAGACCAGGATGGGGACATAGGGTGGTGTGGGTGGTGCCGTGGAGCTCTTTTGCCTAGGGCACCAGTTGACCTAAGGCCGCTGTTGACCACATAAAATAAAAAAAACACAAAACTAAATGTCTATGCCCCCCTGCACCTCCCCACACCCCCGTTACGTAAATGTACCAACTCCGTGATCGTACTACATTGCAGAAATGGGAAAACTTCCCTTTCCGCTCTGTACGGAGATCTCCATTCAGTCAGTTCGGACTTTTACAAGTTCGAACATGTGGTCTCGGCTATATGTGGTTTGAACTTATAAACGTTCATATGGGTCTACAGTATAAGTTCGAAAATACACTTCTTCAAACTCACACAGTAGACCCTGAGTTAGGCGAAAGTGCACTTAATGGAAAGTGCACTTTCGTGAAACCCGCTTCAGTGAACGGGCTACTACTGACTTTAGTGCAGTAGTTATGGACCTTAGGGTTAGGGCGCGGGTCATGGTAAGGGGATAGCTAGTAGGGCTATTCCCTTACCATGACCCGCGCCCTAACCCTAAGGTCCGTGACTACCGCACCACAGTGGAGTATCCACCTCCACTGCTATCCCCTTACCATGACCCACGCCCTAACCCTAAGGTCCGTAACTACCGCACCACAGTGGAGGACATAGCATGTTTTCCTGCTGTCCTCCACTGTTGTGCGATCCGTTCATTGAAGCTGAGTTCGCGAATAAGTGCACTTTCGCGTACCTGAGCGGTCTACTGCTCTTTTTCGAATACTTGGTATTCAATGAAAAGCAGTAGACCCATATATATATATATATATATATATATATATATATATATATACATATATATATATTTTGGAGGAAGTCAACTTATTTAGAGAAACCCCATCAGAAATGGGGAAAACATGCTAACTCCAATCAGGCAGTGTCCAGAAGTGAAGACTGAACTCTATACCCTAGAGCTCTGAAGTGCACACTTTAATTACTGTGTTGAACCATCATGCACCCCACTGCACTACCACAGGAGTTCAGATGATTTTTGAATATATTTCCTTCCAAGTAGAATAGATTTTCAAGACACCTTTGAAACAGGTTTCTTACAGGTAAGGGTGGCATTGACTAGGGCCAACTTGCTGCATTTTTCCAGTAAGTGTTCTGTGGTAGCTATTGATAACATCAGCATAAACAGGCAGTCCAAGCATCATTCCTCTGAATCTTTTTTGCCCCTATAGGTTAGCTACGCTTAACGTGAACTTTGCTCACTAACTTGTTTGTTGACTGTTTATTTTTATCAGAGTTCTATACTGACGGTTTTCTCTTCAGTTTTTGGCTTATACAATTGCTCCATTGGTACATTTCTTGTAATTGTTTTTATCTTATAAATATAGTGATACAGATTGATACTCTATTTGTTTACTTTGTCTGGAGGCAAACAAATAATAGTAAGCACTAAAAACAGTGTGAGCCCTTCAGTGAAGGAGGATAAAAACAAAGAGCTCTTGAGAATGCATATTCATAACAACAACAAAAAAACAGAAATATAGCATATCCACTCTCTGAGAATAAACCTGAAATTCTTGAGGGATGCAGCACTTTTGAGCTACAGCATTGTTGAGCTCGATAAAGAAGTTGTGAAACATGTCCAGGTTTACTGTGTTGCTATAGCTTCTATACTTTACACATTACTTGTTCATTTGCTCTTTTTTAGGCTTAATTTTGTTTTTGTTTGTTTACCGGAAATGCGGCAATTATTAGCTCCATGTAAACAGCTACTCTATTTTTGTTTTTTGATTTTTTTGTTTTTTGGTTATGAAAATGACTATGAAAACTTACAAAGTGGTGCAGGTTATGATTTTATATGGACGAGTGACAGATGCTGGTAGTGATGACTAATGAATCATTGAGTTTGAGTCTTCCTCACTCTTAGTACCTACCTCAGGACCATCATCATTCTTGAAGGGACTTATACAAGTACCAGCTTTATGACAGTACCATTGATACCTAAAGAGGGTGTCTGCCAGTCCTTTAGCATTGGTCTACATAACACCATTAGGACTACTACCACCCCCAGAAAAGTTTAATCTCCAATTCCCCTTGACTTTTCTAGTATATTCCTACTCCTGTGAAAGTTGTCACCCCTTCCCCAGCTTTCTCCTATCCTGTTGACTTTTGCTAGATTATGACCTCCTGGTAGTTGTCCTCAGTAGATCAAATGTTAAATGTTTCCAGCTTCTTCTCCTCATTTCCTGGACTACAAAAAAAATCTAAAACAATGAGTAAAAAGGTCGCACAGAAAAAACAATCAGTAAAAACTAAAACAAAAACTTACCCAAGCTAGCGTTTCTACTATACAAATGGTCATCAGGTGTTTCAGCTCTATGGCATACAGCTGAAACACTGGATGTACTCAAAGGGTCATTTGCATATATCCCATGTGCCTCTAGTACAAGAGGTTTAAGGAACCACACAGTGGGAACTCTAGCTTGGCTAGTGTTTAGTTTTTAAGGACTACAAAAATGGAATCTATGTTAATATTTGCCTGGGTCTGCTGGCAGTTCCTTAGGAATGTTTGCAGTTTTGGTTTCATTCAGCAATCTTATCATCTCTTCCTAACCCACATTAGTTAAACTGCTATTAGTGCAACAGACATCAATTACTCCACATGTACTGCTTCAGCATATACATCTTCAATATTCACATGTTCAGACAGTCTCAAGGGGTGGGGGGAATCACACCTATGGATGTTTATTTTCTATATGTACTTCCAGGGCTCTCATAAAGAATTCTTCTTTATCTCAGACCACTCCATCACCTCCCTGTCTTTCAGGAAGTAGTGACATAAGCAAAACAAAAGATTCCCTTCCTCTCATTCTGAGTCTGCAATAGATAACTTAAAGTTGTTTCCTATAATGAGATCTTCCTGGATGTCAATGATAAAGAGAAGTGTATTACATGTCTCTTCTGGGGGACAGTTCTTTAAGATATAGTCTTTGGGCCATTGAAAAAGGCTAATCAGTGTCCTCAGACTTTTACTCTTCTCCACACAGAAGACTTACTGTGGCATGCTGTGCTACTCAGCAAACCTCTTAGGTAGTATCCCCACACATGGATTTGTTTAAGGACATTATGTAAAACTGGACGCATCACTGTATTCCCTCTCCTGCACCAAGTAAAGCAGGCAATTTCTTTAGAGCCAGAGCCCTAAAGGGGAGTCCAAGCCAGACCTGACCGTGACAGCAGCTGGCTTTCAGAGGATCCCTGCTCCTCACTTTCTGTCTCTCCATCCTTGGATGGGGAGTTCAAGGCTGTATACAAATCTGAGAAACAATTCATTCAGCAAAAGTCATGGCTACCTTTCATGACCTTTTTCACAACACAATGTTAGATAATATTTGTGAATGGCTGCCTGGTTCTCACTAGATACATTCAAAAGATGGCTATAAGCTGATAACCTGAGTTGGTAGAGTACAAGTATAGAGCCTTGACAATGGCCAGGACAACATAAGCTCAGTTAGCAACTCAGTTGCTTGATGGTGCAGGTAGAGATAATGAAAGTGCCCATCGTGTGTGTGTGTGTGTGTGTGTGTGTGTGTGTGTGTGTGTGTGTATTTGGGGAGGTCCCAGATAGCTCATGCAGCTGCTCTGCTGACACAGCTTCCACTGGAGGGTGAGGGCATGTCTGGATGCAGGGAACCAGTTATGAGGAAGCAAACATGTCTCACCAAACCTGTGATGGTAGCCCTTGTTGGTGCGTGTGGAGGAACATGCATGCATGGACAAAAGGACATATTCAATCCATGTGATAATGCATCTGCTCACCATAAGGGAGGGATTAGGCCATTTGCAATAAAAAGTCCTCATAGCTGGGATGCCAGCAAAGGCACAAGCAATCCCTTTGTCTGCCTGTATGACATCCCCCATTATGTCTCTCTCCCCAGTGGATCTGGGGATTTCCCGGCACTGGGAAACTAATGGCATCCAGTGGGGAGAAGCTTGATGTTCAGCAAGCATATGGGAGAAAAAGTACTAGATAAATGCTACAAGCTGGATGTGATACCCATGTCTAGGACATCTTTTGGGGCCACAGTAATCAAAGGCATATTTTCATGAGGGGGGCCAATTAGAAAAATATGCCTGGGACTTTGTCCTGCAGTTAACAAGGCTAGACTTCATCATACCAGATACAAAATGTATGTACTTATCAAAAAGACTATAGTAAGTAGGTCCATCCTCATAAACTTATCTGTCAGCCTTCCCCACCAGTCTTGCTGACTTATTCTTAAGGTTTGTAATTACCTGCCCTACATGGCATACCAGAGATCTGGAGAAGAAGATCATTGTGCAGAGCATTATGGGTAAAATCCTGGACAAGTTTCAGATGCTGAGCTGCCTGACTGCTGACAGCAATAATTCTGCATTTAACAGGAAAGATCTGCTCATCGATATCCATTGGTAGGGTAAGTATATATCCTTCAATTCTTGTGCATGTTTTTTTTTTTTTTTTGTATTCTTTTCTTGCTAAAAAGCTGTTTGTAAATGACTTCATATTCACTGGTTGAGTGAAATTATTGTCTCTTTCTAGGGGCACACTACTTAAGACCTTAACAGCCTTCTTACAGACCCCTGTACCAACTTCTCAGAAAACCAGGAAACAAACATAATGTAATTGGTGAAGCTAATTGAGATTCAGATTTTTTTTGACTTTGCTGAGCTTCTGTTGGAGGGTTCTTTGAGACTCAATATACTCCTGGCATTTTCTGTAAGAGTGTTTGGGATTATTGATGCTGACCAATAAAACATTTTAAAGAGAAAAGTGATTTTTTTGTTCAACAAATAAAGTATTCTCATGACCGTAATACTTATATAACAATCTGACGTTGTTAGTCTTCATTCATTCTTGACTAATGAGTTCGGTTCTGAATCCTTGGAACTGACTCGGCTGTTATACAAAGCTCACGCCAGCCAAAAAACTCTCGAGCTAAGGCTCTACCCATACTGCCTTTCTTCCTAATACCTCAGATCTCACTTGCCGCTTACAAATTTGGATGAGTCAGCCATTGCTCTCAGCTAAGTGTTCACATTTTTTGCTATTTGTCTATCAGTCTACCTGTTGCTTCCTTTCTCTGATATTTACTATTCTCTAGTTTCCTTGTTTTTGTGTCAGTGACTCTATTTTAAACTTTCTACCCCATATTTACCTCAAGGTATTTCTCTCTTTTACCATCGTCGGTATTAGACCTTTCCTTCCCGCTTATTGCTGGTAGTTCTTTGATAACCATCATTCCCTACCCTTTCTTCTTCTTCTTACCTGTTTGGGTAGTCTTTATATACCACATTTGGTATATATGTATATGTATATGTATGTGTATATATATATATATATATATATATGGATATTCACCCAACAAAGAACTGGAACTGAGGAGCGGCAGATTAAATAACAAATATATAGTTCAAGTCAACAGTCCTCGACCAAATTCAAGATTCCACGTCAGTGAAATATAAGTCCAAAGTAATATTCCAAGACTGAATGAAACAAACCATTCGGTTCAAAGATAAAAAACTTTTAATATAGTGAGCGCTTTCACGGCAACTGAAAAGCCGCTTCTTCAGACAAACAACGAACGACTGAGTTACTGAATTTAAAAACAATGTTTCAAGCTCAGCCAATCAATTAAAAGTTAAATTTAAAGTGCTAGTGCACAGTAAGAGGAACTATTCTGAAACACAACAAAGGATACATGTGCCAAACAAAAAGGTTATACACTAAATAAACATCTAACTATGGAATAAAAACATGTCTATGATAAAATGCAATAACCTGAATACCACAAAACTAATCTATAAAAAAAAAAAAATATATATATATATATATATATATTTTTTATAGATTAGTTTTGTGGTATTCAGGTTATTGCTATTATTGTTATTTAATCTGCCGCTCCTCAGTTCCACCATTTTATCTTGGTTTCTACGTTCGGGTGGTTTATCAATATATATATATATATATATATATATATATATATATAGATATATACATGTATGAACTTTTGTCTTTTTCTTTACGAGTGCGTGCATGCCATGTACTTGACTATATAACATGGCAGAAAAGCAGAAAGGGACCTCCAGGTTTAAGCAATGTAAAGACTATAGCAGAAAGATGCCCAATTCAGATGGCCATCTTTCTTGCATCTATTGTTTGGATGTCCCTCATCTGAAAATTCAACCTCCATGTGAACTCTGTAAGGGATTTATTGCTCAAACTCTTGCAGAGAGACATAGTAAATTGATACTTAAGGGCTTGTTGAAATGTCCTTTTGGTGAAGCTCTTTCTGGGGGTGCAGACTTCAAAATCTCCAAAAACTGACTCTAAAAAACAAAGCCATTTGGTACCATCTTCCCCAAGGTACATGACTGCAGGACTCAAAAATCTCTGGTTCTGACACCTTCTTTGGAACCAAAACCAAAAGTTTCAAAGATATTGTTGTCCTGTGCTCCAGCACCAAAACCAACAAAATCCACTATGGTGCTGTCTACTATGGAAAGTATCCAGTCATCTTTGGTACCGGCCATGACTTCGGTGCCAACGACCTCTCCGGCACCGTTAGTTACCACTTCCACTGTCTCGACCCCATCTTCACCTTTTATCCAACAGCCTATGGTGACAAGAGTCGAGATGGTAAGTACCCCCAGGACTATATATTCCCCTTCAATAGACCCTTTCTTGGGTCAGCAGCTGAGTCCATTCTTGGAAGGACCTGAATCCCCTTCAGGAATGTCCGTCCATTCCTCCAGAAGCCTATCGGAAATGGATGTAGTTAGATTAGTGGATCAGCTCTTGGCAGCCAGAGGCCTTCCTGCTCCCACTCAGCCCTCCCTCCCTCCCGGAGTCAAGGCTTACTCTCCCAGGACTCTCACATATATTCCTCCTTTAAACTCTCCTCAGGTCTTGGAGCTCTTTGCTTCAATGCTTCCAATGCTAGCTACCTCGGTACCAATGGTGGACTTCACATCGGTACCAAAACTACTCTGTGGTCTTCGGCCCCATCAGAACTATCGCACCCATGGGAACCAAGATTTGGCTGCCAGTTCTGGGATCTCTGGATCGGCTCCAATTTTTTCTATGGCACTATCCATGGCAATTGGTGCCTTACCTCTGGAAGCAGTTGGGGGAAGATGTTCTCTGCACCACTCAGCCTGGCTCATAGTAACATCGGATTCCTGGGTGCAGACAATAATCACTAAAGGTTACTGCATTCCCTTCTATCTTTTCCCCAAACCAGAAATGCAAATTGCCAATGTTCCACCCAGTCAGAGGGATATAGCAACATTAGAAATTCAAAAGCTACTTTAAAAAAGAGTCATCCAAGCAGTCCCACCAGACCAGATAGATCCAGATTTTACTCAAGATTCCTTTTAGTGCCAAAAAAGACAGGGAACTGAAGTCAATCTTGAATCTCGGCATATTGAACAAATTTGTACAACAGACAAAATTCCAGATGGTCATGTTTCAGTCTATCCTTCCATTTCTAGAGAAGGACGATTGATTGTGCTCTATAGATCTTCAGGATGCATATTACCACATAAAGATGGACAAACGCTCGGGAAGATATCTCCACCCAGAGCCAGTCATTACCAATTTCGAGCATTGCCCTTTGGTCTCACCACAGCCCCCAGGGTGTTCACCAAATGCATGGCAGTTGTAGCAGCTCATTTCAGGCTACTGGGATTCTGTGTGTTTCCATATCTAGACAACTGGCTCTTCACTGCTCCCACCAGGCATCTGCTGCTTTGCACCACAGACTCTATTCTACACCTTGCTGAGTTATTAGGCATTTCAATCAACAAAGAAAAATCACAACTCTCTCTCACACAACATCTGGAATTCATCGGAGCAAAACTAAATACAAAATCCTGCGTGCCCTCCCTTCCTCAGCACAGGTTGTTAAAGTTGAGATCACAACTTCAAGTAATTCTCGACGAAGTTGACTAACAGCAGCTACAAACAGCAGGTTTTTTAAAAAAACACAACTTTAATGACCAGGCAAAAAAACAGAAAGACTAAGCATTAAAGAATGCTTTCGCCAAACACATAGGCATCATCAGAGTCTTGGTTTACAAAGGAACACCATTGTGTGCACTGTTATACATGTCCCCCAACACATTCCAATAGGATACAGCAAACCCCTCCCACCCTTCAAATTAAAAATACAAACACTTCTTAATTTAAAAACTGTCCTTACATCAAATTTCATAAAAATAAATATAAATATTAAACCTCCATTTTATTCCACTCTTTTACCAATTTTCAGGAACTAAAAACCACATAACATCACTAATAATGTTCTAAACATTAAAAAACATTAAAAAACATTTTAATTTACTAGTAACCTAATGTATTTTTATTTTTATTTCTATACATAGTAAATATAAAAATATATATAAATATTGTATATAAATGTATATATACACAATATTATAGGTAGTAATTTAAATAAACTTCATCATTATGTCAATTGGTTAGGAACGGAAACCTATAACTTTTGAGATCTGAGCCTTAAAATTGGTTTGATGGAGATGTAGTCGTTGAGCCCTGGTGGCCTACAGGCATCTAATCTGATCTGCCACTCAGTTTCAAGGGCACCCACCATGTTGTCAACATCACCCCCATCACCTGAGTCAATCACACGACCAATGATAAAAAATAAAAACTTTTTGAAAGTGTTACATTTTGTAGTGTGTATGTAAAGTGCATTGTGCAGGTCCCTTTTCTTTATTGACCTAAGATGTTCCGAAATTCGGTCCCGCAACCTCCTAATGGTTTTACCCACATAATAGGAGTTACAGGAGGAACAACATGCAAGATATACTATGTTTTTAGTGCAACAATTGCACTGTCCCGGACATTTGATGGAATATTTGTATCCATCTACACATACACATGAACCCTCATAAATAAACCTACACATCCTACAAAAACCACATTTCTTCATATTTGACCTATAATTTCTTGGTCCACTTTTTTCAAGGATATCCTTCATGTTCTCACCTCTACTAAAGACCACATAAGGACTTTTCCCTAGTACCTTTTTGACCTCCTCACTTAAGGAAAAATTCCAGACTTCTTTCACCATCCTTACAATAGCTGGTGACATCTCACTAAATTTCACCACCAACCGTAAACTACTATTCTGTTCTTCTTCACTACTCTCTGTCATCTCCCTAATGTTTAATCCACCTTTAAGAATTGGGGCATATTTGTCATTTCTCCTCCTGTTTATATCCCTTTTAACACTTAATAATAGTTTTAAAGGGTACCCCCTATCAATAAACATCCCAATTAGTTTAAACATTTCCTCTCTGTATTCATCATCTTGACTAACTAATCTGGACGTCCTAACCATTTGGGCTTTAATTAATCCTTTCCGTTGATGAAATGGGTGGTGACTGTTAAAATGCAATAGGAATTGGAGTAATTCTCTTTTATATAGATGTTACTCCTAAAACCCCCTTCACCCTTACAAATCAATAAGTCCAAGTAGGAAATACTCTCCTTCTTCCATGTAAAAGTGAAGTTCAAAAAATTAGTAGTTTTTCCCAAATAGTCTACAAACTCTTTTGCTGAATTTTGATCACCCTTCCAAAGAATCAATATGTCGTCCAAAAACCTATTATACATCAATATTCTTTCCAAATGGTTTTTGGACGCAAAAATGTGTTCCCTCTCCCAGGTCAATAAGACCGCATTGGCAAATAAGGGGGCACACTTGGCCCCCATTGCTACCCCTGACACTTGCTGAAAAAGGTCACCTTCAAAATTCAAAAAATTGTTCCTTAACACAACTTCCATCATGTCTGTTAAAAAGTTAGTTCTCTGCCCACCAAACAATCCACTTTGCACTATAGCTTCAGAAAATAACTCAAGGCCTTGTTCTTGTGGAATGACCGAGAACAAGTTAACCACATCAATGGTCAAAAAACCAAAATCTTCTGCAACACAACCTAACTCCTTAAACCTTTTCAAACAGTGCCATGAATCTTTAATGATGTGATCTACCCCATCAAACATAGTTTTCAATGACGTGTCTATAAAGGCAGCAATGGGTTCTGTTTTAGATCCCCTTGCACTAACAATGGGCCTATATTCCAAATGCTCAACACCCTTATGGGTCTTGGGTATTCCAAATAATTTCGGTGTTTTTGGAAACTTAACCGACAAAAAATTATATTCACTTTCATTTATTGAACCTTGACAAAGTGCATCACGCAGAAACACATCGATCTTCATATAGGCCCTGTTAATCTCGTTCCGTGAAACAATTTTGTACGTTTCATCCCTGTTTAATAACGAAGTAATGTCAGAAATGTAATCAATATTAGTCATTATAACGGTGCCCCCTCCCTTATCGGGCTTCATAAATCTGTATACCCCAGATTTTTTCAACATTTGCAATAATTCTCTTTCTTTCTTTGTTAAATTGTCATCTACCATACCACCATTTTTTAACATTTCTCTCAGGTGGGCCTCCACTATCTTTTCAAAACTTAACACATCCTTGTGTAATGGTGGCATAAAAACACTTTTCCTTTTTAATTGGGTAGTATCTTTACCGATACAGCCATCCTGGCTTGAATCACACTTCCCTTTCCCTGCAAAATACATTTTCAAATGCATCTGTCTAGCAAACATTTTTATTTCCACCAATGTTTTCACAGTGTCCGGTCTAAACTTTGGAACAAATTTCACTCCTTTCGAAAATAAATCAAAATAGTCATCATTAACATTTAAACTAGTATAGTTGTAAATGCAATAATCATTCTTACGCAAAATTTTGAAATTGCTACCTTCTTTAATGACATAATCATGGTTGTCACCATTTTCAAACACAGTGTCTACCCCACATGAATCCTTGTCGGACTCTACATCCGTGTCACAAAATAGGCCACACCACATTTGTTCTTTTACAACACTGTTTGTCACTTCCATGTTACAAGTATCTAAATTAACATTGTTGTCCTCAATCAAACTTTTGTTTTTAACAGAATTTGCACAATTATTCACACTACTTTGTTTGTTACTAACCATTCCACATGACCTTGTTTCAACAAAACTACCCACTTCAGTTGTTTCTACTTCAAAGTTAAAATCATTTCCCAAACTCTCAACCTCCACTAATACCTCCCTCTCCTGTTGCTTCTTCCACTGTAACTGTCTTGGTGTTCCCTCAGATGTGTCTCTCTGTTGCGCAGCCTCTCTGATCGACGAGGCTGCTCCTCCATTACTAAAAAATCATTAAACCTACCAGGACTTTCAACAAAATTGTTGACGTCATTATAAACACAAGTAACATTGTTTGCTTCAACCATAGGTTCACTTTCCTCACTGGTATTAAAACCAAACCCCCTATATTTCACTCCCGGTGGATATGCACATTTAAGTTTGTAATCATCACTATCCCTTTTAAGCTTCCTTTCTTTAGTCTCAGAGCTTTTAATCACATACATTTCAATGTTTTTAATTGTCTTATCAAAATTGTTTTTATACTGTTCAAACATTAAATCTGTAGTGATACTCATATATAACAGTTTAATTTCACTTTTAATTTCACTTAGCTTAAGTTCATTGTTCTTCAAAATAATGTCCAACATTTCCAAGCCTGTCCGATCAAACAAGCTCACAAGTTCCTTGAAGGCCTCCGATCCTTCCTCCACACCCATCGGTCGCTTCCAGACCCGTAGCCCCTTCGGAACCTGTTTCAAACCCCTAGAGTCACATAAAAACTTTGAATCCAACTGGATAGCCCGATACTTTTTACACAACTTCTCATAGTTCACAATCTGTTCCCTTAAACATGGCTTCACATCCACCGTTCGGTTCCTGCCAAAAATCTCCGGAATGGAGGGTTCGTTGAACCAAGAAGAAATGTTGAATTCGTCATTTACCTCGTTCGCCTTTAAAACACCACCGTCATCAATTCTCCCTTGTAGGTTCCCCCCTTGGGAACCAGTCGCTCCGGCATAAATCCTCCCTCTAGTTGGTTGAGCACACGGAATACTCCCAATCGGGGAGTGCAGAGTAAAACATTGTACTTCCGAATCGGTTGGACTAACCGGTTCCGTTGAACTCTCTCCCCTATAAACTCCGCCACTGTTAGCAGCTCCGTTACCCGATTCAACCTCGTAGGCTTGAATCAATTTGTTCACCACCACTGCTAATTCCTTTAAAATAACCTGCATGTTTGTCCGCAAGGTCGCCGGAAACAGCTCCTGTACTAGTGGTTCGTCAGCACACAAAAAAGTAGACAGCACAAACACCCACCAGGGCAGAGACCAATAAAAACTGTTGACACCACAAAGTCCAGTGGCTCACCAATGAAGTTGACTAACAGCAGCTACAAACAGCAGGTTTTTTAAAAAAACACAACTTTAATGACCAGGCAAAAAAACAGAAAGACTAAGCATTAAAGAATGCTTTCGCCAAACACATAGGCATCATCAGAGTCTTGGTTTACAAAGGAACACCAGGGGAGAGAGTTCAATGGAACCGGTTAGTCCAACCGATTCGGAAGTACAATGTTTTACTCTGCACTCCCCGATTGGGAGTATTCCGTGTGCTCAACCAACTAGAGGGAGGATTTATGCCGGAGCGACTGGTTCCCAAGGGGGGAACCTACAAGGGAGAATTGATGACGGTGGTGTTTTAAAGGCGAACGGGGTAAATGACGAATTCAACATTTCTTCTTGGTTCAACGAACCCTCCATTCCGGAGATTTTTGGCAGGAACCGAACGGTGGATGTGAAGCCATGTTTAAGGGAACAGATTGTGAACTATGAGAAGTTGTGTAAAAAGTATCGGGCTATCCAGTTGGATTCAAAGTTTTTATGTGACTCTAGGGGTTTGAAACAGGTTCCGAAGGGGCTACGGGTCTGGAAGCGACCGATGGGTGTGGAGGAAGGATCGGAGGCCTTCAAGGAACTTGTGAGCTTGTTTGATCGGACAGGCTTGGAAATGTTGGACATTATTTTGAAGAACAATGAACTTAAGCTAAGTGAAATTAAAAGTGAAATTAAACTGTTATATATGAGTATCACTACAGATTTAATGTTTGAACAGTATAAAAACAATTTTGATAAGACAATTAAAAACATTGAAATGTATGTGATTAAAAGCTCTGAGACTAAAGAAAGGAAGCTTAAAAGGGATAGTGATGATTACAAACTTAAATGTGCATATCCACCGGGAGTGAAATATAGGGGGTTTGGTTTTAATACCAGTGAGGAAAGTGAACCTATGGTTGAAGCAAACAATGTTACTTGTGTTTATAATGACGTCAACAATTTTGTTGAAAGTCCTGGTAGGTTTAATGATTTTTTAGTAATGGAGGAGCAGCCTCGTCGATCAGAGAGGCTGCGCAACAGAGAGACACATCTGAGGGAACACCAAGACAGTTACAGTGGGAGAAGCAACAGGAGAGGGAGGTATTAGTGGAGGTTGAGAGTTTGGGAAATGATTTTAACTTTGAAGTAGAAACAACTGAAGTGGGTAGTTTTGTTGAAACAAGGTCATGTGGAATGGTTAGTAACAAACAAAGTAGTGTGAATAATTGTGCAAATTCTGTTAAAAACAAAAGTTTGATTGAGGACAACAATGTTAATTTAGATACTTGTAACATGGAAGTGACAAACAGTGTTGTAAAAGAACAAATGTGGTGTGGCCTATTTTGTGACACGGATGTAGAGTCCGACAAGGATTCATGTGGGGTAGACACTGTGTTTGAAAATGGTGACAACCATGATTATGTCATTAAAGAAGGTAGCAATTTCAAAATTTTATGAAGAATGATTATTGCATTTACAACTATACTAGTTTAAATGTTAATGATGACTATTTTGATTTATTTTCGAAAGGAGTGAAATTTGTTCCAAAGTTTAGACCGGACACTGTGAAAACATTGGTGGAAATAAAAATGTTTGCTAGACAGATGCATTTGAAAATGTATTTTGCAGGGAAAGGGAAGTGTGATTCAAGCCAGGATGGCTGTATCGGTAAAGATACTACCCAATTAAAAAGGAAAAGTGTTTTTATGCCACCATTACACAAGGATGTGTTAAGTTTTGAAAAGATAGTGGAGGCCCACCTGAGAGAAATGTTAAAAAATGGTGGTATGGTAGATGACAATTTAACAAAGAAAGAAAGAGAATTATTGCAAATGTTGAAAAAATCTGGGGTATACAGATTTATGAAGCCCGATAAGGGAGGGGGCACCGTTATAACGACTAATATTGATTACATTTCTGACATCACTTCGTTATTAAACAGGGATGAAACGTACAAAATTGTTTCACGGAACGAGATTAACAGGGCCTATATGAAGATCGATGTGTTTCTGCGTGATGCACTTTGTCAAGGTTCAATAAATGAAAGTGAATATAATTTTTTGTCGGTTAAGTTTCCAAAAACACCGAAATTATTTGGAATACCCAAGACCCATAAGGGTGTTGAGCATTTGGAATATAGGCCCATTGTTAGTGCAAGGGGATCTAAAACAGAACCCATTGCTGCCTTTATAGACACGTCATTGAAAACTATGTTTGATGGGGTAGATCACATCATTAAAGATTCATGGCACTGTTTGAAAAGGTTTAAGGAGTTAGGTTGTGTTGCAGAAGATTTTGGTTTTTTGACCATTGATGTGGTTAACTTGTTCTCGGTCATTCCACAAGAACAAGGCCTTGAGTTATTTTCTGAAGCTATAGTGCAAAGTGGATTGTTTGGTGGGCAGAGAACTAACTTTTTAACAGACATGATGGAAGTTGTGTTAAGGAACAATTTTTTGAATTTTGAAGGTGACCTTTTTCAGCAAGTGTCAGGGGTAGCAATGGGGGCCAAGTGTGCCCCCTTATTTGCCAATGCGGTCTTATTGACCTGGGAGAGGGAACACATTTTTGCGTCCAAAAACCATTTGGAAAGAATATTGATGTATAATAGGTTTTTGGACGACATATTGATTCTTTGGAAGGGTGATCAAAATTCAGCAAAAGAGTTTGTAGACTATTTGGGAAAAACTACTAATTTTTTGAACTTCACTTTTACATGGAAGAAGGAGAGTATTTCCTACTTGGACTTATTGATTTGTAAGGGTGAAGGGGGTTTTAGGAGTAACATCTATAGAAAAGAGAATTACTCCAATTCCCTATTGCATTTTAACAGTCACCACCCATTTCATCAACGGAAAGGATTAATTAAAGCCCAAATGGTTAGGACGTCCAGATTAGTTAGTCAAGATGATGAATACAGAGAGGAAATGTTTAAACTAATTGGGATGTTTATTGATAGGGGGTACCCTTTAAAACTATTATTAAGTGTTAAAAGGGATATAAACAGGAGGAGAAATGACAAATATGCCCCAATTCTTAAAGGTGGATTAAACATTAGGGAGATGACAGAGAGTAGTGAAGAAGAACAGAATAGTAGTTTACGGTTGGTGGTGAAATTTAGTGAGATGTCACCAGCTATTGTAAGGATGGTGAAAGAAGTCTGGAATTTTTCCTTAAGTGAGGAGGTCAAAAAGGTACTAGGGAAAAGTCCTTATGTGGTCTTTAGTAGAGGTGAGAACATGAAGGATATCCTTGAAAAAAGTGGACCAAGAAATTATAGGTCAAATATGACGAAATGTGGTTTTTGTAGGATGTGTAGGTTTATTTATGAGGGTTCATGTGTATGTGTAGATGGATACAAATATTCCATCAAATGTCCGGGACAGTGCAATTGTTGCACTAAAAACATAGTATATCTTGCATGTTGTTCCTCCTGTAACTCCTATTATGTGGGTAAAACCATTAGGAGGTTGCGGGACCGAATTTCGGAACATCTTAGGTCAATAAAGAAAAGGGACCTGCACAATGCACTTTACATACACACTACAAAATGTAACACTTTCAAAAAGTTTTTATTTTTTATCATTGGTCGTGTGATTGACTCAGGTGATGGGGGTGATGTTGACAACATGGTGGGTGCCCTTGAAACTGAGTGGCAGATCAGATTAGATGCCTGTAGGCCACCAGGGCTCAACGACTACATCTCCATCAAACCAATTTTAAGGCTCAGATCTCAAAAGTTATAGGTTTCTGTTCCTAACCAATTGACATAATGATGAAGTTTATTTAAATTACTACCTATAATATTGTGTATATATACATTTATATACAATATTTATATATATTTTTATATTTACTATGTATAGAAATAAAAATAAAAATACATTAGGTTACTAGTAAATTAAAATGTTTTTTAATGTTTTTTAATGTTTAGAACATTATTAGTGATGTTATGTGGTTTTTAGTTCCTGAAAATTGGTAAAAGAGTGGAATAAAATGGAGGTTTAATATTTATATTTATTTTTATGAAATTTGATGTAAGGACAGTTTTTAAATTAAGAAGTGTTTGTATTTTTAATTTGAAGGGTGGGAGGGGTTTGCTGTATCCTATTGGAATGTGTTGGGGGACATTTATAACAGTGCACACAATGGTGTTCCTTTGTAAACCAAGACTCTGATGATGCCTATGTGTTTGGCGAAAGCATTCTTTAATGCTTAGTCTTTCTGTTTTTTTGCCTGGTCATTAAAGTTGTGTTTTTTTAAAAAACCTGCTGTTTGTAGCTGCTGTTAGTCAACTTCGTCGGTGAGCCACTGGACTTTGTGGTGTCAACAGTTTTTATTGGTCTCTGCCCTGGTGGGTGTTTGTGCTGTCTACTTTTTCAAGTAATTCTCACCCAAGACAAAGTTCCTGCCTGTCTAGTACTACATCTTCTTGGATCCATGGCAGCAACAATAACTTTAGTCCCCCTGGCAAGGTACTGCATAAGGCTCCTGCAATAGCTCCTGGCGTCACAATGGTGACTTCTAACTCACCCCATGTCTCATCCAATCCTAATAACAAATCACTGCAAGAAAGATTTATCTTGGTGGATGAAGCCAGAAGAGGATTTATGGAGTAGTCCATTCTCCCCTTCTCAGCCCAAGGCCATAATGACCACGGGTGCTTCCCTGATAGGGTTGGAGGCATTTTCAGGGAAAGACTGTCCAAGGCACTTGGTCCCCACAAGCGGCCAATCTGCACATCAGTGTCCTAGAACTGAGGGCAGTGTTTTTAGCATTGTAAGCATTCCAGTCTGCCCTTCCATCCGGGACAATTGCTATTCAGTCAGACAACATGTCACTAGTCTGGTACATCAACAAACAGGGGGGGACCAGATCCTACCCACTATGTCGGGAAGCCCTAAGAGTTCGGCAATGGGAAATTGCTTCCAACTGCTTTCTAATAGCAACACATATTCCAGGAAATTCCAACGTGATTGCGGACACACTAAGCAGGTGTATCCTTCTACCTCATGAGTGGTCTCTCAATCCCAACGTAGCAATGAAAATTTTTTGACCATGGGTCCAGCCTTGCTGCGTCCTGTTCACCTCTCCCATAAACCACAAATGCAGCAGCTACATTACCCTAGTCCCCTCTCAAGGGGAGTCCCCGAGAGATGCACATCTTCACGATTGGCCCCCAGGACACCAATTTCTTTAATTCCCAGTTTCTGAGGAAAGCCCAATGGTTGAGAAGCAAAGTGATTCTCATTGCAAATTACTGGCCCTGTCAAGTCTGGTTTCCATTTCTCTGGCCTCACCTGGTTCACCACCCTTGGACTCTGGATCCATCTCCGGACCTCTTATCTCACCCTCAGGGCTTGATGCATCCCAACCTTCAACATCTCAAGCCGATGGCTTGGTTTTTCCACTTCCAGTAATTGCCAGGTGAAACAACTTGTCCACCCCAGTGCAAAATATATTTCTGGCTTCTCATAAACCATCCACTAGAAAACATTACCTTAAAGGGGCACTATCTCATTTCTGAAACAGCATTTCTGCCTTGGAGCAAAGCTGAGACCTTGTCACTCACTTAGATAATCACCTCCCTTTTTATGACATCACTCAGGACGTTCTAACAATCCCAGCCCTGATATTGAGTTTCTTTAAAATTGCTTGAAAACCTGTATTCCAGTCCTATTTTACTCCCCTGTGGAATAAGACACTCAGAATTTGGGTTCCTACATTGCTTTTCTACTTTAACAATATCTTCAAAAGGTTCCAAAGTGTATAATTAGTAAACATTATATTTTTGTACATTTATTGATGCAAGGTGATTCCACTCAGTCCCTAACTGCAAGCACGCATCATATCTCTCACTCTCAATGGTCCACATTTTCACAGAATGTTCTGATCTTTTGGATCATATTATTTGTGTGGTCCTCCTAACAATTGTTTTTCTGACAAATTACTGGGTTGATCTGAGGACGGAAGGCACTACATAATGAAGCACATTTCAGTCTTCAGATTTCTAATCCTTTGAAAAATATATGTTGGGTAGTGTAGCACACCTAGTTATATGCCTCGCACCCATTTAAAGACAAACAGACCAGAATATGAAGTGAAAATCTGGGCGTTATACCAAAAATCTGGACAGCTGAGAAGTTTGTGGTACAGCAGCGATCCCCAACCACCAGGCCTCGGACTTGCTCAGAAAAAAATGTTTGTGTGAGTGTGTTTATGTTTGTCTGTGTGTGTGCATGAATGCATGCATGAAAGCAGCATGAATGTGTGTGAATGCAGAAGAGACTGTGTGTGTGTACGAGGGAGAGTAAACGGTGCATGCACGAAAGTACAATGTGTGTGTGTGAATGCAGAAGAGACTGTGCATGTGTGTATGAGGGAGAGTGAACGGTGCATGAGAGAATGAATGGTGGGTGCATGGAAGCAGTTTCTATGTGTGTGTGAACCCAGAAGAGACTGGGCATGTGTGTATGAGGGAGAGTGAACGGTGCATGAGAAAGTGAGAGTGCATGAAAGCAGTTTTGTATGTGTGTGTGTGAATTCAGAAGAGACTGTGTATGAGAGAGAATGAATAGTGCGTGCATGAAAGCAGAACATGTGTGTGTGTGTGTGTGTGTGTGTGTGTGTGTGTGTGTGTGTGTGTGTGTGTGTGTGTGTGTGTGTGTGTGAATGCAGAAGAGACTGTGGGTATGAGAGAAAGTGAACATCAAGATCGATTGAGCTGTTATTTACACTCGCTAAGCAGTGCTTTTGCTATTTAGCAAGTGTAAAATAAGTTTGGCTTTTAAAAGTGTTAATAATAATCTTTTTAATCTTTTTATAGCTGTCATATAGTTTGCTGTACAGAAAGCAAATTCACTGTAGTAAGTCAGCGGTTGAAATACACATTGTTGTGCTCTGCTGTAAAGGAAATCGGATATGGTTACTGAACTGCAAAAGTTACTGAACTCAGAATGAACAGCTGCAAATGGTTTTAACCAGGGAGATTATGGCATGGTGAAAATATATTGATTTATTCTTTCAGAATGTTTTGTGTGGTTCAGCATTGTTACCTGGCATGTCTGTACATACATGTATTCATACGGGTTTATATGTATACAGGTGTTACCTGGCATGACTGTACATACATGTATTCATATGGGTTTATATGTATACAGGTGTTACCTGGCATGTCTGTACATACATGCATTCATACGGGTTTATATGTATACAGGTGTTACCTGGCATGTCTGTACATACATGTATTCATACGGGTTTATATGTATACAAGTGTTACCTGGCACGTCTGTACATACATGTATTCATACGGGTTTATATGTATACAGGTGTTACCTGGCATGTCTGTACATACATGTATTCATACGGGTTTATATGTATACAGGTGTTACCTGGCACGTCTGTACATACATGTATTCATACGGGTTTATATGTATACAGGTGTTACCTGGCACGTCTGTACATACATGTATTCATACGGGTTTATATGTATACAGGTGTTACCTGGCACGTCTGTACATACATGTATTCATACGGGTTTATATGTATACAGGTGTTACCTGGCACGTCTGTGCATACATGTATTCATATGGGTTTATATGTATACAGGTGTTACCTGGCACGTCTGTGCATACATGTATTCATACAGGTTTATATGTATACAGGTGTTACCTGGCATGTCTGTACATACATGTATTCATACAGGTTGATATGTACACAGGTGCTCCAATAAGTAGACAAGGAAAACAAGCACTAATCAAAAACAAATCTGAACCAATAATAATCTGATGTAAACATTTCCATGACACTTACCAGTTATTTGTTTATTCTTGACGTTAGCAGACACCTCATGTATATTAAAATATGTAATTAGACCTGATTGTTTTACGTTATATTCAGTTATTGCACTTGAAGAACTCTTACTTCCCATTTGAAATATTGCACAAATTGTTTGGATTGTTTTTTCATTCTCAGTTAACTAGTATTAAGTTTTATTTGTATATTTTTACTACCTGATAGACCAGTTGCTTGTTTTCATTTTGTGGTTTTGTTACAGACTGAAGAAAATTAATAAAATCTTTGATTTTGTTACCATCTCATCGACATTACATTTGTGTTAAAAAATTGTCCCTAATTTCTGCATTTCATCACTGGTTACAGTGAAAGATGTCATTAACCTATTATCTCTGGTTAGCTAACTATGTACTATGTTTTTAAATATATGTTTGGACTATGCACTTCTATGCAGGTAATCATTCACTATTACAGGTCTCTTATATAATGATGTTGATATACTCCTGTCAGTATAAGTAATTGTAACAACAATCAATCAGTATGATTACCGTCAGTTTTATATGAAAGCTTAAAAGATGGTTGCTGCAATTTAAGTAAGTAATAAAGACATCATGTTCTTGAATATTCCCTTGCAGATCATAAAGGCATCATCAAGAAAATCTCTCCCCAAATAAAACTTTCAAATGAAATTCAGTGCCAACATTATAAATGTCTGCATTTTCCCAAGTTGATAATGTAATATTAGCACAGATATTTTCTAAGGGGGTGCCCATATCAGTACCTAATAGCTGATGAACTATTTCATTGCCAAAAACAAGCATTTTGTTGCTTAGAACCATATCCAACAAAATACAAATAGTTTCTAGCTAGCTGCTCATAAAATCACTGTATTTACTTAGATATCACATTGTGGATTCTGCACCAATAACCAGTAAACAGTGATTCTATATCCAGTGTAGCTCTGCAATATATTACACTAATTTCTGTTGTTCTTATTTCATATAACTACATTTTCAAGAACTTTAGATCTAGCTCATAGCATGTTTTAGCATTCTTAAGAAAACATGATACTTAGAATAACTTTAAAATGTTTTCTTAAGAATGCTAAAACATGCTAGGAGCTAGATCTAAAGTTCAACACAACCTCTAGTTACAGCTCTAAAAGTTGTCTTAGCTGATTGTTGCTCATTTACTGAAGGCATGTATACACGTGTATCAACCTCTATGATAACATTCCCCTTTTCTGCTTACTTAAGAATTATATTGTAAATCATATAAATCTGCTTGCTGTTCGTTAGATAAATTATAAAATGTTTGCTTTAATTTTCTGATATATTTCATTAATCTGTTGTTCACAGATATTCTGGAATGCTGTTAAGGCTGGATAATGTAATGATTTAAATGTTCTAGATCTTTTAAAGCCATTGCAATGCAGATTTGATTACAATGGCATAAAACCAGATTTATAACCAAACGTCTTAACTCATTCAAAGACTCCACTAATGAGCAATCTTTTGCTGGGAAAAATGCCAAGCTTCTATTCAAAACCAAGGTCTCTGCCAAAGTCTCTGTGTTGTGATATATCAACCACTATTGTGTTGCTAATTATCTTCTGTTCAAAGATTTGCTTTAGGTTGTTGGTCCTGCTGTTTCTCCACTGTTTGGTTCTCAACCTCATCTCCTGCCTCTGTACTGTAATATTGTTGGTTTATTTATTATCACTGTCAGGGCAAGCTGATAAGGGGGTAGTAGTGGGTTAAATTCATCCAGTGATGCTAAAATCACTAACTACAACATTAGATGTCAATGGATGAGGGTTCACCTGTCTCCAGTTGGCTGATAATTCAGTCCAAACATTCGCCTAACTTCATGTATCCAACTCAACTTCATCTTTGCATCCTAACATTTCCTTGTTGTCTTGACAGGAGAAACAAATGAGTGATTTCCTTATTTCATAGCTTCCAAGTTATTAAAAGGGTGTAAACCAGCTTGCTTCCTCCAGTAAAAGGCTAATTATCCCCACCTATTAATCCTCTGTCTCTACCTCTTCCCATCTCAACATTCTATAGTTATTGCTTACTCTGTCCAATTTTACCTATCACCTTACCTACCCCACTAAGTAACCTGCATTACTACTTTACATCAATAGACTGTAGCATGTTTAGAGCCCTTGGCACCCTATTATTGTTGGTGGAAAAAAACATGCACTTATTTAAAATAAAGAGACATGCCACTTATTATAAGAGGATGGCTGTAGTATGTATTAATATAACAGCCCTTGCAGTTCTCCACAAGTATGGAAAGACATGCAGTTGAGCAGTACAATAAACTTGCCCTACGGAATTTGTGACTTTATTGATTAGTAAATCACTACACTTGAGGTATAGGGTCCAACCTAAATATAATAGTGGACTCTTGTCTGAAGGGAATTATAAATGCTATAGGAATGTTTCATAGGTTCATAGGTAGGTACTAGGCTATTAGCCCTAGGGCCTATATAAGCCTAGCCAAAAGGTACCCTGGCTTTCGCCACCCAAGAAAATTATTTTCCTGTGCCATTATCGAGCAGAGCCACAAAAGGGATCCCCGGGGTGAATGTCCTATCTCCCATCCAATCATCAAGATTTTTCTTGAAGAGTGCTAATGAGGAGCTTTGTTTGATATAGATAGGTAGTTTGTTCCAGAGCATGTGAAGTCTCTGGGACAGGAATCCATCCCTCCAGCATGGTAGCCTAGTAAATCTTTTACACTGCCATGTTGCAGACTTGTGATCAGAGAAGTTAGGGTCAAGGCACCCTGAATACCCAATTTGCTTCTTCTACATTGCATCTCATGGAATCACATTATTGTTTAATGGCATATTTCATTTGTTTGGGGAAGTAATCATAAGCAGTGTAGCACAGCTCTTTAGACGTGCTGTGTGTAGCTTTCTGCTGTCATTGCCTCTTCACTGATCATGCATTCGGTGAGGTTTTCAGATTGATGTAGTCTTTTTTTTGTAACATTATACATTTGTACTGCTTAACTAGTGTTTCAGTCAGAATCAGGTCCTAAATGTTACTTTAAACTACAGTATTAGCTATTATACAGGCTCTTTATTTATAAAGCATATGTTCCCAGTAATGGGGTCTTTGGGTTAATGGATGCTGCCATGGTACAAGATAAAGTTAGACTATGCTTGAGGCAAATTAAACTCTTCTTTAAAAAATACATTTTCTGTATCCACAAGACAGAAGATCAAATTAAATGTCTAGCTCTTGCATTATTAGAACTATCTGTGTCTGAATGACTTGGAAGTTTTGACAGTCAGGCTGTTTGTTGCAACTTAGTAAATTCTAATGTGGTAACAGCCTGTTAATATAACTGACACACAATTACCAATATAACAAGTAAAATGACAATAAAACAAGCTTATGCACAATCAGCCGCCTCAATATTCTAGGAAACAGTTGTGGTATGTGTTTGTTGTACTTAGCATTATTTTACCTTGCAGTCCCAGAAGTAGTATTCTGCTGTCTAATCATGTATTATAATGCACATGAGGGTGTCTACTAAGTTCAAGAATAAATCAATAACTTGCATGTTTCCTGTGTATACCATGAACAACTAAAAAAGAAGAAAATACAGGCTTTAGAGCTACAAAAAATCAAATGTTCTCTTAGCCCAATGTTTTCAGGTGCCCTGCAACATAGTAGCATTTGTACTGCATGCATTGAAAGCCTGAAAAACAATGTTAACCAACTGATAATCTAACATTATGATACTTGTTTATGTTCAGAGGTGGGCCTGCTGGAGAATACCATTTAGCTTTATAAGGAACAGAGTGGAATACTGCAGTGCCATCTCAAAGAGAGATATTTGATATTTAGTAGAATTTTACCTTCGAGCAGATATTTGGCTATTATAAAAGGCTTAGTCATCATGGATGCATCAAGCACCATCATACAAGAGACTGCACAGACACATCTGCAAAGATAACTATATCGGTATGCAAATTAACATAACAGTGCACCTGTTCTTTAGCAAATCCCCAGGATATTTAGCTTTTTCATGGTAATATGGGCAATCTCATATCTGTTAGGCACAGATATACCTTAACCAATTCTACAGTAGGTATGGTTTCCCTTGTCACAGAGAAAACAACATATATAATGGTTATTAATTTATAGCAATACATTCTGTCTACTTTTCAATTGACTAATTTTTGCTTTTAAGTTACTGATTAAATGTACTAACAGTGCCTCACAGTGTTTTACTTGCACCCTGACAGAGTGGTGTTTAAATTAACTAATTATTTTTCTCAGCCAGCATCCATGACTAACGATGTCATCATTATTGCTTTTACTTTAAAGCTAAATGTAATGCTGAGGCAGTTGATGTAATAGTAATAGTCACCCTAAGTACTGTACCTATCACCCAAATCCTGAAGGAAGAATTCTTTACCTGGCTCTTTGATGTTTAGTTTAGTGTTTCCCACAAAGTAGGATCTGCAACTTTTGTGGTTGTTCACACTCTGTTCCTAGCATGATATACTACAAACACATTTTTATGTTTATTCTTTCAAGGTAATATGTCAACACAAAAGCCAGTGTTTAATTTAGAAACACTGTGCTTAAAATCTCTAAATTATATTGTGAAAATCAGTGGATCCAAGAAAATTATATATTTTGCATAATTTTCAACTCTTGTAACTAATTTTGGTGGCACTGAGTGATCTGAGATTTTAATTTTGGATTTAAGTGATGCTCAGAGCCCAAGGTTACCATATTTAATATACTTATAAATTTGTAAGCAATGCTAGGTTTACTACATACACTTTGTAACACTTAGCAGATGTTGCTTTTCTTCCTCTTTGCAAAAGGTACTGCTTTTAAAGGACTGATCAAATTCTTCTAGTTAAAATCAACTTTACAATGTACGGGTTCTTATTTTCGCACTCTACCTTTTTTCTATTTTCACTGTTAAAAAGTACACATTAAATACACCATTAAATTTTTGAAAGGCATCTTCTCCCAGACCATCTTCTAATGGCAAAGGCTTGGTTGGATCTTGCCCACATTTCTGTCATCTCACTTAATACCATTTTATGAGAAAGAAAGAAAGTTTTGCTCGGGAATATCAAAACAAGCAGTATTTTGTTAATGATAGGCTGTAACATCAGTGAATTTTCATATTGCCAATCAATTGCCTGTACAACTCCTTCTTACATGCATCGACATCAGCGTCCCAACTTCATTTGAACCTAGGCCTTATTGAAGAATGTACTATGATACACCAGTTGCATTACTCAGAATGCCCGCAACTTGTGAATATTCCATCTAAAAGGTTACGCTGAAGTGTTGGAGAAGAGAGAAAGATGAGAGAGCAACATCTAAGAGATAGATGTAAGATTTTTTTCCTGAGTTTTGGAAAATAGTGTTCTTTGATAGACCAGTTTATTAAGACAGATACTGGGTATGCTGAAGTGTCTAAGACTAGTTTGATGTAGACAGCAGACAAATTGTCTGGAACTAGGGTAGTACTTTTTAATTGAAGAAGGAATTTCTTGTTAGTGGCTGCGGGTAATCTGGAAGGAGAAGGAGGTTTTGTGATTTTCATTATTTTGGGAAGGAGGTGGTGTGGTTGAGCTGGGGTTATTATTGATAAGGGAGGTAACTGTTTTAATAAAGAAAGAATTTAATTGGGATGCCATGCTACTTGACTGTGTGTTGGTGGTGGCAGTAGGATGGATGGATTGAGCTAGGTGCAACAGATGGTTAATTGCGAACCAGAGGAGACTTAGATTCTTATGGTTTCAGTCTTGCAGCTTTATGTAGTGCATTTTTCAACTTGTTTTATTCTCTGTCTTGCTTGTTTTTACAGATGTTTATAGGTTTGGAGGTTGGTATCTGTTTTGTTTGCCTGCCAGGTTTTCCAGGCTTTATCTCTGATTGTTATAAGACATTTGGTTTGCTTAGATAACAATGGGGCAGGTCTACTTTTGGTGTGTTTAGTTCTCATAGAGGCAGGAGAGTTAAGCATATTTAAGAAAGTTGTGCTGAATTCATGTAATGAGATGGTGTATAACTGATCCCAGTTTATCATTTTGAGGTTTGCTATGAAAGTGTCATTGTTAAAGTCAGTAAGCTTTGTAACCTGGTTTTAACTGATGCTGTTTAAGTAAGTTTGTTTCCTGATGACAAAGTTGGGTACATGGTCACTTAGGTAGTTACAAAGTGAGCTTTTGGAGCAAATAGTACTTGAGGAGTTCATCAGGATCCAGGCAATGATGGAATATTGTGAAGAAATGTTGTTATATCTGGTAGAGGAGGAGGGGACTTGGGAGAAACCGTAATACAGACTGAGAGCATAGTTTGGTGTGTTGTTACATACTGTTAGCCAGTCGATTTTGAAATTGCCTAGTATAATAGTTTCTTGCTTTACTTTGGAAGTGGCCCAATGAAGAAATTATTTTGTGGTTGCGATATTATTGCCTGCAAGAATATAGATAGCAATAATACATATGCTTTTGTTATTGCTTAACTTAAGTGAGGACATAAGTATTTTGGCATTGCTGATTTGGGGGAATTGTTGGGTAGTGAGAGAGAAATCTAAAGTATTACTATACATTATTATTACCCCATCACCTTTGATCTTTAATCTGACCAATATAAGTATATTATATCCTGAAGGAAGGGATTCTTCATACTTAGCATCCTATTTTAATCTGGTTTCAGTAGTTATCACATTTTCTCAGGTATATAGGTGAGACAAAGTATGAAATTCTGCAATTTTATTGCAGATGTTACAGATGTTAGTATTGCAGAGATGTACCCCTTTTGCTCTTGACTGATTTGAAGGTCTAGGTGAGTGGGGGTTGCTTGAAGATGTAGGACAGTCACAGTGAGCCAGGGTTTGGTAGGATATCCCGAGACTAGAGACGTTTCTGCACCGAACTTCCACCTTATCTCCTGGATAAACAAACTATCCAGTCTCCTCCTTACCATCATGTCTTCCACTTCTAAGCTGCATCCTGTCAATTAACCTGTGTTTGGAGTAGCAATTCTTAGTTCATTTTTGGCAGGTTGACTGGCTTTATGTGTAGCTTTTGCACAACAGAGGTATCTCATGTAACTCAGACTGGACAATGTCTGGCCAGTATCTTATTGACTCAGGGCTGTTGAGTATTATGGCATGCCAACACTGGTCATCAGAGGGCATATAGACCTCCTTCTATAGGTCAGAGTAGACCAGGTCCTCAAGCCACTTGGCACTAGTAAATACCCATGCCCCTTTTGGTGACATTAGTTGACATGACCAGATCATCTACAGTCAATTTTTACACCTGGCCTGCTGCAGCACTCAGTCTATGGTTTCCTTTTTAAATGATACTGTGCATAGCAGTTCATTGCTTAAAACAAATGGCTTACACAGCTCTTCCCCATTAGGCTGCTGCCAATAACACCATTCATTTTTGGTAGCACTCTTTTGGAATAGCTCTCAGATTCAGCTGGGATTGCTCAGTGTTAATATTTGCCATATTTTAGGTAGGAGCAAAACATTTTTTTGGGAGAAACCTCACAAAGGCACAGGGGCATCATGCAAACTCCACACAGAGAGTGATTGCAGGCAAGGATCAAACCATAGACCTTGGGTTCACTAGAGAGGGCTCTTGTTCCCACAGATCTTCAAATTTGGAAACCTGAAATATTCCCAATCAGATATGCTTGGGGTATATTCCCACTGATGGTGGTGGAAGCAGAGTGTAGGCAATGGATGGAAATGCAAAAATAGCCTCTTTTCTGAGAACAGTTAGAAAGAGGGAGCAGACTGACTACCTGGCAGGAAGTGAAAGTGGAGTTTAAGCTCATTCAGAGAGAATATGACCATTAACTAGGTCTGCTTGCTGAGTACAAATCAAGACTAGAATCAAGGGGATAGGAGGAGAATATTTCAACAATGATTATATTTTTGATAGAAGCAAGAACTTCCAAGGCAAGACTTAGTAAAAATAATAAAAGCAGGGGATGGGAGACTCTCCATGAGATGCTTCATTCCATAACTTCTTTTTTTCCAAATATTTTATTGATTTTCAAAAAGACAAACCATAATTTCTACTAGAATACAAATGAAACAAAGACAAACTATATATAATATGTACATATGACCCATATGGAAAAAATGAGAATAACTTAGAGTTAGAGGTAGTTACACATAACAAACAAAAATCAGTGTAATTTCTCCAAGTACTAAGAAGATGTGGAGATCTTTAAAGTTTCAATGAGAGAAAAAACTTTCTTCCAAGGATTGTTGATCCATTTATTAGGGAAGATTATCGTTTCTTTTACCTTTGTTTCCATATGTATTGTTTCTTCTAGTAGAGTCATAAATTCTTTAAAGTTGGGTTCAGATGAAGTTTTCCATTTTCTTGTAATACATTTTCTATCAATTGCTAGTATAGTCAATAGTAGATACAAATTCTTTTTGCTCATAAGATTTGTTTCAGTTACATTGAGAAAAATCATGGATTTAGTATGAAGGAATCTGAAAAAAATAGCTTGAAGGAAATTTCCAGTCTCCTCCCAGAATTTTTTAATTTTGATACACTCAAAAAATATATGAATCCAATCAGCATTACAATTCTGAGAACATCTCCAACAAAACAATTGCCCCTCACTGGTCCAAATAAGTAATCTTACAAGTTAGCACTAATAAACCATAAGCACTACTTACTCTTAAACTCTCTACGATTACCTTGTCCCCTATTGGTCCATTTTAATTCAGTTCCCTATATTACTCTAGCATGTCCAAAGGTCAGTCAATGGTTTCCTCTCCAGTCCAGCTGGTGAATCTGGGAATTTTGAGGCAATGTTACAACTGTCTTATGTACACGGACAACCCTCTCCTCCTCCAAACAGGTTCAAATATATGTGAGAGATGCAACCATATAGCCAAACTGGAGGCTGAGCTCTCTCATCTCAAAACTGGTGTAACCAGTCAGGAGGAGAAGGTAACCTCACACAACACAATTCCAGTATCACATAGTCCCACCACAACAGCGAACCAAACACATAAAAACACAAAACGTACTCGGAGGCTCTAAATAAAAATCTACCTAAGCAACAGAGACCTCCAAAGCAGACATCCAAGCAAACGCTACCCCTAAACAAAACACGTACAACACATAGCACACAAAGTCAGTGTGCCAAGCAGTCACAGCCCTTAAGGCTGAATAACACACCTGATACCCTTGTAATAGGTGACTCTATTGTCAGACACACTGACGTCCCGCTCACCAGGCTGAATAAAGAGAAGGTCACAGTGAGCTGCCTGTCGGGCGCTAGGATCTGCCACATAATGCAAGCACTCAGGTCACTCCAAAGCAAATACAAATATGACTCAGTCATTGTACATGCTGGCGTGAATGACCTGAGACGTACCTCCCTCAACTACATGAAAAGAGACATAGAGGAGCTCTCTGATCATGTAGCCCAGGCCGGTATGACCCTGACCTTGAGCAGCATCTTATCCTCACCTAGAATGATGTCACAGTATAAAGACAAAATGATCGATTTTAACAATTGGCTAAAATTTTGGTGTCATTCAAAGGGGATCCAGTGTCTGTCAGTCTGGGATGACATGCTCGACAAGCCACGTTGCTTCGCTAGGGATGGCTTGCACCTGTCACACCTGGGCTTTCGGATATTGGCAAAGGCTCTTGCCACCCCCATAGTGCCTTTTTTAGGCAAGGCTCAAAAGTCAAACCCACCTCCATAGACAGCACAAGGAACAAGAAACTAAGGGTAATGCTGCTAAATGCCAGAAGTCTTATCCTCAAGATGCATGCACTCAAAGCTCTCCTCAGTATGGAGAACATCGATATCTGTGCAGTGCCAGAAACCTGGTTCAAGGCTCCAGAGAGCACCCCAGCACTACAATGTTATACCTCATATCATGCTTTTCGGCCCCAAAACCCAGACCGAACCACAAAAGGAGGGGGAGTTTCCATATTTATCAAGGATATCCATATCTTCAGGTTAGTGGCAGTGCATGAATTATCGGAGACCATCCATGTGCAACTGACAGTGGGCAAGACTGCTTTTCAGTTTAAAGCATCCTACAGACCACCCTCTCAAAGGCAGGAATCCCACTCGGCTTTCCTGAAAACATTGGAGAACACTAAGATCTCTCTGAACACCATTATATTGGGCGACTTCAACTACCCAAACATAGACTGGGAGCATTACACAAGCCCCAACACCTTAGCCCAAAGGTTCCTGGAATTTATAAACTCAAATGCTAAGGAACAACTAGTCACCACTCCCACAAGAGGGGAAAACATACTAGACCTGATCATTACCAAACATGGGGACTCTATGCTCCATACCAGAAGTATATCCCTCATTGGTAAGATCAGACCATAAATTAATTTCACTGGATATCCACATCCCGACCCCACCCCAGCCCAGAAAACCACAGTGAAAAACTTCTCAAAAGCGAACTTCACACTTCTCAAAACTGAAGTGGAATCCTTCAAGGCCCCAGGGCCAGTGGAAACTACGGCCCAAACTGCAGAATCCTATATAAACACATTCTACGGACATCTCCAGGAACGCATGGATCATGCTATCCCAAACAAAATCAAGACCCAATCACCCAAAGGCAGGTGTCCAGTCTGGTGGACCCCAGCCATAAATAAACTGTACAACAGAAGGAGGAAGCTACTACATGATAGAGCAAAATCCCTAAAAGGGAAGGCATCTCTGATCAGTACTAGCAAAAAATTACGATCCCTCATAGAATCCTCCAAGGCCAGCTTCGAGAGAAAAATTGCACAGGACACTAAAGCCAATCATAAGGCTTTTTTCAGTTATGTTAGGAACCTGGGATGCAACTCCCAGACTTGTTCTGAGTTGATTCTAAATGACAAAAAATACACTGAACCCACAGACATCGCCAATATCCTGGCAGACAGGTTCAGTGCAAACTTCTCCACCCCCTCCCCCCCAAAAGAGCAAGTATCTATCCCGGCAGACTGCAGCCTCCCAAACATCTCTGATGCTCAGGTGAAGGCCGCCCTCTCCAAAACAAAAAATACTGCTTCCATGGGACCAGATGGCATCCCGGGTTGTGTCCTACATGAACTCCAAGAAGAACTAATCCCTCAAGTAAAACTGCTGTACAATCTCAGCCTCACTACAGGATATGTGCCCAAAGAATGGCGTACAGCAACAGTGGTCCCACTCCACAAAGGTGGCACCTATGCTGACACTGGAAACCTTTAGTAGCTTGACTAGCCTAGTATGCAAGGCTATGGAGAGGATCATCATGGAACTCATAAACAAAGACATTGGGGACCTACAGACACTAGATCCTACCCAATTTGGCTTCGTTAAGGGCAGATCCTGCCTTTTGAACCTGGTCGACTTCTTTGAAACAGTCACCAAGGCTATAGATGAAGGGAAGGTAGTCCACACAGCCTATCTGGACCTCAGAAAGGCATTTGACACAATACCCCACTCGGGCATCATAGATAAGCTATCCAGCCTAAATATAAACCCCTATGTCACAAGATGGGTTGCAAACTGGCTCAAAGACAGAACCCACAGAGTCAGAGTTGCTGGAGCCATGTCAGACTCAAAACCGGTCACAAGTGGCGTCCCACAAGGTTCTGTCCTGGGACCTCTCTTGTTCGGTATTTACTTTTCTGAGGTACAGGCCAACGTGGAAGGACTATGGCTCACCAAGTTCGCAGATGACTGCAAACTGGGCGCCATAATCGACTCTCCAGCTGACACAAACATCCTTCAAAAAGGTCTCGCAGAGACGGATAACTGGTGCCAGAGCCATGGATTAAAGCTAAATGCCAAAAAGTGTGTAGTCATACTCTTTGGCAAAAACAATATGCCCACAAATTACCACATAGGTGGTAACCCATTAAGTACAGAGAAAGTAATTAGGGATCTGGGGACCCAAGTTGATAGCAATCTCTCCTTTGACAACCACATTGCCAAAGTGGTTAGAAAGACCTTCTACATAGCCCACCTCATCATGAAAGGATTCACATCTAGATCAAGAGAGGTAATCGTTCCCCTTTATTCATCCCTCATCAGGCCCATCATAGAATACAATGCCCCCTTTGGGATGTACCTTACCAGACACCTGCAGCAATTAGAAAGACCCCAAAAGTACCTCACCAGGAGGATCAAGGGAGTCAAACAGATGCCATATGCTGCTCGGTTAAGAAACTCCAGCTCTACTCAGTTGCATACCGCCTACTTGAGGCGATCTATGCCTGACATATAAAGCTATGTCCAACCCAGAATTAATGGACATGCTCCACCTCAGTAAATCTAAATCCCTTAGAGCCACGTGCTCGAGGGACTTGAACCTCAGCACAGAAATAAATAGAACATGCTGGAGGGACAGATTCATAACCCAGAGGCTCCCTTCACTCTGGAATAGAATTCCAGTTCATGTTAGGCAGAGCACCTCACTGACTCTCTTCAAGAAGAATCTTGATGAGTGGATGGGGGATCGTAGGTTTGTCCCAGGGATTACTTCCGTGTCACTATTAGACAGAGGCACAGTAAACTAAACTTTAAAAAGGGCACAGTATACTCAAATCAAGGGGTGGCATAAGCCAAACACAATCGGGCTAGACTTATAAATGCCCCAGGGCAGATAGCCTAGTATGAACCTATGAATCTATGAACCTAAGAAGAGTCCATTTTAGCTATCCTATTGGGGGGGGGGTGTAAAACCCCCTATGTAAGAATTTCCATGAAAGAATCTTCCAAGCTTGTAGATTGGAAGTTAATTTAATAGAATACAATACATTAATTTTGTTTTCAGAGGAGAGGTTAACGTTAATCTGATGACCTTTAGTAATAAAGTTCCAGAAGTTTTGTTTTGGATTAACTTTGTAAATTATTAAGTTTTTATAGAGCTCTTTTGTGTCTTTCGGCTTTTCCCGGTTAGGGGTCGCCACAGCGGAACTCCGGTCCGCTAATGATTGGCAGTAGACTTTCACATGCTGGCTTGCCGGGCCTAACGCACAACCTTCAATGAAGGAACGCCTATTCACGCAATGAGGTTAAATTAGACCAATTATGATTATTATAAACAATTTCTTGGATAATGGAAATTAATTTTGGTTCAGAACTAAAGGAGGAATTATTGATTATTCTGTATAACTCTTGAGCATGAAATAAAATGCTTTTAAGTATAAACCAATCTGAATTTGGAATATCAAAGGTGTTTATTATTTGTTGCATGTTTAAGACTGATGAGTTCCTAATACAATCTTGCCAACAAGTAAAATTTTTTAGTTCCCAATTATTTATAATGTTTTCATGTAATTTGTTGGGAAAGTTTTTAGTTATTTTGAAAGGAATTAAGAGTTCTCACCATAATTTAATGTCTAAGTTTGAGTTTATGAAAGATCTAAATGAGTTGTAGATGTAGTTTATGAAGACTGAGTTGGTGGGTTTCAAAATGTTAAATTGTAAATTAAGACATAATATTTTCCAAAATATATTTATTTGATCATTTGAAAGAGTATTTTTTGTGAGTTTATTCTCATTTAAAAAAATAGAAATATGAAGGGATTTCCAAGCTGATGAAATTTTTGGGTCTATCCAGTTGAAAACTATTTTGAATATAGAAGCCTTAATATATGTCTCTAAGTCTGGAAAATTAATTCCTCCCATTTCCCAGGGTGGAATATGGTGAGCATAGGCTATCCTGTTTCATTTAGGGAACCAGAGAAAATTTAAAATAATTTTATTTATGTCTTGTAATAGTTTTTTATTAGGTAGCATTGGAATGGCTTGAGCTATATAGTTTATTTTTGGTAATAATACCATCTTTATTAATTGAAGTCTATCCTCAAACTTTAGGAATAATTTATTCCATTTGTCAGTGAGTAGTTTTATGGTATTTAAGATTTTTTATAGTTTGTAGATAAAGTGTTATTAATATTGGCATCAATAATAATTCCTAGGCAATTTATAGAAGAGACCTGTTTTCCTATTAAATGGAGTTATGAAATAATTTTATTTTTTATTTAAATGCATATAATTAGATTTAGATTCACTTATATGTAAACCTGAGCTATCAGATAACCTTTTAGTCTGAAGGTCTAACTCTTTAAGAGATTCTTGTGAGACAGTCAGAGTTAAAAGTATATCGTCCACAAAGAGCATGATTTTGGAATTAAATTGATCATAAATGTCTATACCTTTAATTTTTGTGTTTTGGCGTAATGTAATAGCAAATAATTCTATTGCAAGAGCGAATAAAATGGGTGACAAAGGACAACCTTGCTTTGTACCTTTGAGTATTTTAATGGGTTCTGAAGTAAAAGGGCCTAGTTTTACATACGCATGATTATTTTTATATAGATTTTTTATCAAAGTAATGAAATGAGATGGAAAATCAAAGATTTCTAGAGCTTTGAAGAGATAATTCCATTTCAGTGTATCAAAAGCTTTTTTAATATCGAGGGCTATTAGAAGAGCTTCTCTATTGTCCCTATTTAAAATGTTGATAAGGGACAGTATTCTTAAAATATTATCGTAAGTGTGCCTATTGTAAATAAAACCAGACTGATCAGAATTTATAATATGTGTTAAGGATTTTTTAATTCTATTTACAAGAATGGATACAAATATCTTGTAGTCATTATTTAGTAAGGAAATTGGTCTATAAGAACTACATTGTTTTGGATCTTTATTTTCTTTTAATATAGGAGTGATTAGGGAATATTTCCAAGAGGGAGGAATTAAATTATTGGTTTGAATTACATTTAAGGCTTTATGGAAAATTGAGATGGCTGAGGGAGAGAATAACTTATATAGTTCCATTATAATTCCATCTATCCCGGGGGCTTTATTATTTTTGCTTTCTTTAATTTTATCAGCTACTTCTTTAAGAGAAATTTGTTTTAAGATCTCAGATTTTAGTTTATCTGGACTTTTATTTATTTTAAGTAAACTTTTATCTACATCTATCTGTTGAAATTGTGCTGAATTATTGAGTTGGTGGTCAGAGTAATGATATTTAACGGCTTCAAGAATATCACTAATGTCTGATACCATTTTATTATTTCTACCTTCATGAATGATTTTTGTAATATTGTTATCTGAGGCTTGTCTTTTAACTCTCATTGAAAGATTATGTAGATGTTTGGGCGACATTGAGTGTGAGTTGATTTTTAGTTTTTCTAATGCCAAATTTGTTTTATGAGTTAATATTTCATTGTATTTGTTATTTAAGTCTTTAATTGTTTTCTTTTTTGTTTTTGGATGTTGTGAATTATCTTTATTGATAATTATAAGCTTATTTTGAATATTATGAAGTTCCGATTCCCATTCTTTAGTCTTATTTTTAAACCAAGCTAGAATTTTACCAAATAAGTAAGCTTTTAGTGTATCCCAGAGAATTGTCAAACATTTATCCTTTGATTGGTTAATGTCAAGAAAGTTTTGAATTTTGTGATCTAACCATGGCTTGAATTGTGGTAGTTTAGTGATGTATGCTGGTATCTTTGTTGTGAAGACCAACCTCTTAAAATCAATTTCAAGTTTTAAAACAAGTGAATTATGATCTGAAAAGGGGCAAGGGATTATAGAAAAGTTAATTATTTTCATACTTAAATCTTGAGATACATAAAGTTTATCAATTCTGGTTTGGGTGCCAAATCTATAATCACTATGAGAAAAGGATAGTGAGTTAGATTTAGGTTCTCACACCAATTTCTTAGAGCTTTTCCTAAAGAAGTAAGACAGAAGTGCTTTTTATTTGAGGTTTCAAAAATGTCTAAAGTACAGTTGAAGTCCCCCCTAGAATCAAAATACCCTTATAAACTTTATTAATTAGTTCTAAATGTTTCCTAACAGTTCCTATCCCTATACCAGGAAACCAATAGGTGTTAACAAGTGTCCATATTTGATTATTAAATCTAATTATTACAATTGAAATAAGATCTTCTTTGTCTTCATACTTATAAATAATTTGGGGAATGATGACTTTTTCCTCCAAAGTATTAAAACTCATCTTGCTTTTTTCTTGTATGATGAGCAAGATAGATTTATATACTCCAATGGATTCCAATTAAAGTTATCATCTGATTTTAGATGGGATTCTTGAATAAATACAACATGAATTTTATTTAGTTTCAAGTATGTAAGGAAATTGGATCTTTTCCTTGGATTGTTTAATCCATTAACATTTAAGGATAGTAAGGTTAAATCCATCAAGTATGACTTTCTTGTGAGTTAATTGAAGTTTTCATGTTTGGTATTGACTGGATAATAAAGCGTGTAACTTTATCTAGAAAAAAATTTGTGTGAAATAGTTAGTTTAGTTCTCCCTAACAAATTGTATAAAGTTTTATTAGAGATAGGCCAATAAAATGAAGATTTGAATACTGAATAAAAAATAAGTAAGAGTAACCATATTAATAAAGAGTTTATTGAAAACTTTAACCAACATGAAGTGACATGCACTTCTAATCTGAGTGAACATACAAGTTCAAACAGATTAACCTTCAAACAAAAAGTGATTAATGACAATAACATGTCTGAGCTCCAGTATGAGTTAATAGGAGATCTAAAATTAATTTATATATCCACTTTTGTTCTTAGAATTGAATGGACAGATGAAATTTGTAATACATAAAGGACATATATTTGAAACTGATGTAATAGAAGCAGCTTATTCAAAACAATTGTTAATGGGAGCAAATACAATTTTAAGTAATTGTAAGTGTATAGAACAAAGGAAGATGTCATATAATAAAAACATTAATGCTAAGTTATAAAATATTCAAAGTAGAAAGAAAGTCTAGGTATAATGATTGATGAAACCTATTTAATGATAAATAATGGAACCAAATAAAATAGTCATAGTTTAGTAATAAATAAATAGATGCATAAATAAACATAAATACATACATTTTCCATATTGTCTACTTTGTCAATGCCTTAACTATTTCAAATTAAAGAATATACTAGCCATTAACAAAGTTAGTATAAATAAGTTCATTTACTAGAGTTGAAATTAAGCATCTAACAATGACTAAGAAAATCCCTTCTGTCTTTTGAGTCCACTATACTATAAAAAGACTATAGTTTTGAACATATTGTGGAAATTAAACTTGTAAACTTTTAATATTTAAATACTATAGCATATAATCAAATTACACATAGTAGACTTAATGAAGCATGCCAGATATAGAAGCATCACATTTACTAAAATACAAATATTTATCCAATTTAATTTCTAGCATGTTTAGATTATAAAATTGCTTAGTGGATAAGCATAATAGAACACTAGATGTAAAGCATCATTATTTCCACTGCGTAAAGAATTGAATTTTTAACTATCAATAGGACATTTGAAGAACTATTATAAATCAGCAGCCACATATTTCCTCAATATCAATATTCATTAATACATGGATAATAAAGTTAGTAATGTACTAGTTCACTAAGTTATGAATAATATTGCTTACATTCTTTTTGGGTAGTGATTAACAGCATAGTCAATATTCTTAAAACCCATTTCAAATTTGCTAAACATAACCCATAGAGAAATCTGGATCAGAAATTTAACTAAACAGATAGCTTATATTATATGTTTGCAGATTAAAACTAAGAATCAATACTTGCAAGTTCATTTCTGCCTACTATGCATTTAATATTGTCTATAGTTTTAAATAAATAAAAAGCAAAATACTAATTTACCCATTACTCATCTGCTATAGTTAATTTTAGACTAACTCCTGTCACTTCCTGCACTAAATGCATTGTTGTTTCACAGGACGTCTATTGTAAGAAAAACTGTGATCACTACTGGTGATGTGAATACCACACACAGTTCTTTTCTACTACATTAAGTTACTGGATAAAACCTCAGCCAACATTAAATACTCACCAGCCTCACTTACTTACAAATTGGGCAAATAATACTGGCTATACAGAACCTAAACTGATGACATAAAATCTATATATAGAGACGTTACTGAGGTGCATAATTGATGTAAATTGAGAATAAAAATCTGTTGTGAAAACAGCTGCATGCAGGTGCTAGAAACTAGCAGCATTACAATAACTTAGTAGTAATTAGCAGCTTTAAATATATCCAAAAAAAATTGAGTGCAAATTTAAAAATAATCGGAAACACTTCATCTATTAACCTGACAGGATGGGAGACTGAGTTAACATTCATGTTCTGAATGATACCAGTTTATAGCTTATAAATATAGAAAGCCACTACTATCATGACAGGTTAAGAGGCTCAACTAAAATCCAAAACAAAATCTGCGTTAGTTGAGAGGTATAGGAAGAAGCAGATCAATTATTTCGAATGGACATCCACACAAGAATTGAACCGCACAACTATAAAGTAACAAAATGCCAGAGCAGCGACCAGCTACCCTATTTTTTGCACTCATGCGCACCAATTTGAGCAGATTTCTAGCTCTAAAGCTTCCATCTCCAAGACAAGGGACATTGGCTGTTCATAGGCTTATGAATAAGACTCACTAGGCTTTATAGAAGGTTGACATAGGAGCACTGGCCCTGCTGTGGCCATTGTAAGAGATATGGCTGGGGATGGTCATGTTGTACATAGACTTTGTGAAGGTCATCTGGAGATGAAATCAACTGCTGAGTGTGGATTTCACGTAACCTGCTTATACCACACAACCAGACATACAGGTAAGTGTACATTTTTATATATGGGACACATGTTAAATTTTTGCTACAGTGTTTTATATACCTTGAGTAGTGTTTGTTTTATTTATTACAGGTTACCAGTTATACTACACTTTTGTGTGAGCATTTATTTCAGTGTATACCTGTGGAGGAATTTTTTGTTAACACTACCTGTTTCTACCCATATTCACAATCAAGGTTACATATGTGCACTCACAGTATGTGAATGTGTGTGTGTCTGTGTGTGTGTGTGTGTGTGTGTGTGTGTGTGTGTGTGTGTGTGTGTGTGTGTGTGTGTATGTGAGCAGTTGTGTGTATGCTGCATGTGTGACTAAATCTGCCTGTGGGCTCAATGTGTATGTACACAGGTCTAGGACTACTCACTGAAACACATTTGACTGTGCACAATTCACTGAAAGCTCAATTCACTGAAAACACAATTCACTGAAACACATTTCACTGAAAGTTACCTATGGCCTTTTCCCCACTGTAGTGCGACCCTGGAGTTAGAATATATAGTAAGGGGGTTTTGGGGGCATAGCCCCCCACCTATTTTAAATATTTTGAACTATATACATGGATACTTGCAATTTCAATAAATTACTCTTTTCTAAACTTAATATATATCCAAACTATGTGGGGGGCTATGCCCCCCACAACCCCCTTTAATATATATTCTAACTCCGGGGTCACACTACAGTGGGGAAAAGGACATATATAACTTTAAGTGAAATGTGTTTCAGTGAATTGTGCTTTCAGTGATTTGTGCACAGTCATTTGACTTTCAGTGAAATGTGCTTTCAGTGAATAGTCCTAGACCCATGTACACATGTCCATGTATATATGTGTATGTGTGTATATGTAATACAGATACACATTTATATGATACACTTACAAATAAACATGCACACATGCATGTGGGTGTTTAAAAGAATCTTCTTGTGAGTCAGCTCGCTATCCACCAGGTAAATCTTGAGTTTGTCAGAAATGCTTGAGTGGGGTATTGTGTCAAATGCCTTGACCAGGTCAAGGTAGACAGTGTGACCATTTTGCCCTCATCCATTGCTTTGATGAGCTTCTCAAAGAAGTCCATCAGGTTAAGTAGGTGAAAGCTGCCCTTGACAAAACCCAGCTGGGTTGGGTCCAGTGTGGTTTCCTATGTCACTATTGATCATTTGGATGATAATTCTTTCCATGGATTTGCATATGAAACTAGTGAGACTTACAGGGCTGTAGTTTCCAGGATCTGTAGAAGGCCCACCTTTGGGTAGAGGGTTGACTGTTGCTGCACCTGACATCTTTACTGCACAGGTACTGTCTTTCAAGCCAAAACACAAGAGAAGAGCATATCTCAAAAATTGCTGTTTTCTTTGAGCAACTTCTTACAGCACCCCCCCCCCCCCATGTGGGGGGGCCTCACACCTCCTAAACTTATATATACCAACTCCAAGATTGCCATACCTCAGAGAAAAAGGAATAATAGCAGAAATGGCATCTCGGTATTAGTTTATGTAAATTCATTCTTTCGGCCATTCAGTATCCATGTT
Organism: Protopterus annectens; assembly: GCF_019279795.1. Lineage (NCBI taxonomy): Eukaryota > Metazoa > Chordata > Ceratodontiformes > Protopteridae > Protopterus > Protopterus annectens. The sequence goes on from NC_056732.1 coordinate 603,089,744, forward strand.
TACTGACTCGATCTAGCGGGTCCCAGCAATTGAAATGGTTACCATACTCTGTCTATATTTTAGGTTTACCAGTTCTTCAAGAGGTAAAGTAAAATAGTATTGCCTGCAAGAAGATGCAAGTCACATTTTCCATATGGTAGGGTCAGTGTGGTCTATTGCTGGCATTTTATAAACAAATCAGTGAAACCAACACTAAACAACTGTATTTCTGTTTTTTTTTTTGTTTTATTTGATTGGTTTACTATCTCCATTACTTCTGTGTCATTTGTCTTTGCTATTTTGTTTTTCTGCAGTTGTTTTAATAGTTTAATAAATTGTACTAGTAACACATGAAGTCCTGTAAAATGTAATTATTTATTTATTACATTTATTTACATTGTTTTTGTAGTATACTGCTTTTTTTTTGGGGGGGGGGGTTCAGAATTTCATTTACTGCTGTTATAAACTGTACCATGTATGTCTGACCATTTGCATCTATGTCCTTTTTTCATCTTTCCATTACTTTTTATGTCACTCTGTTGCTTATATTTTTCCTTTTATTTTTTTCTGCATGATTACCCATGGTGCACATAGAAGTGAAGCAGGAACTCCCATGCTCTGCAATAAACACTACATGATTTCTGTGTCCTTGTCAGTCCTCAGGCTTGTCTTTCTGCAGGATAAGACTCATCTCATGAAGATGACCTAAATGAAATGTTGGTGGCCTCCATCACCACTTCATTGTTGTGAGGTGTAGGCTCTTCATCAAAGAGTGGTGTGGAGAGGCTCTTCTGGATCACCTGGAATTAGGTTTGGTGGCTGATGGGCACAATGTAGAGCAGAACCTTAACATCTGCATTGGCTCCTTGGAACACCATGTAACTGGCTGTGTCTAACCACAGGCCATCAGAGGAAGAACTTGCCCATGATGACACACTGAGATAACTGACTGCTAGGTAGCTTTCTTTCTGAGCCAGTCAAACAGGCTTTCCTTATACAACCCTATCCCAAATCCTTCTGATGCTCTTCATGTTTCACTGTTGCAGTCATTACATTTGGGTTATCTGCTTGCAATAGCCTTCAGTCGGCCTGATTAACAAAGTCTTGGGTCCTGCGTCAGTTGCTGTCCCTTCTTCCATGACGTCAGGTCATCAGGGGTATAAAACATGCAGCCGATGCCATTACATCAGTCTTTCTTGCCGTGCGGTGCCCGAAGCAGAAGCAGTTCACAAGTGCTGGTCGTCCAACTCCTGAAATTTTTGTTTTCGAGTTTCAGAACTGAAGTCTACAACCAAAGCTAAGTAGCCCATTGGGGTAACTTTTTCTTGCTCCTTACCAATGTCAGTAAAAGTTAAAAATCTGTTGTGAAAACAGCTGCATGCAGGTGCTAGAAACTAGCAGCATTACAATAACTTAGTAGTAATTAGCAGCTTTAAATATATCCCAAAAAAATTGAGTGCAAATTTAAAAATAATCGGAAACACTTCATCTATTAACCTGACAGGATGGGAGACTGAGTTAACATTCATGTTCTGAATGATACCAGTTTATAGCTTATAAATATAGAAAGCCACTACTATCATGACAGGTTAAGAGGCTCAACTAAAATCCAAAACAAAATCTGCGTTAGTTGAGAGGTATAGGAAGAAGCAGATCAACTATTTTGAATGGACATCCACACAAGAATTGAACCGCACAACTATAAAGTAACAAAATGCCAGCGCAGCGACCAGCTACCCTATTTTTTGCACTCATGTGCACCAATTTGAGCAGATTTCTAGCTCTAAAGCTTCCATCTCCAAGACAAGGGACATTGGCTGTTTAAACGGAAGAAGCTCTAGGATCGAGTACCGCAAGAACCACTAACAGCCTACCTGTAAGCACCACACACATCAGCATTCACTCATAGCAACCAAAAACACCAAAACGGACCAGCTGTAAGGATGTAGATAATTTTATTGCTTCAATAAGTAATAATTTCAGCAAAGGTCAAAACCATGCTGAAAAAGCAAACCGGTTTCGGCTAATGTTAGCCTTTTTCAATGCCCAATATCCAAAAATAGTAAAACATCACCCTTGTGAGCACTACTTATAGTCCCTCTCTTAAAGAGCTATTACCCAATAAAAATTCATTATATTGGTTAAATTGAAAGTTTTAACATGATGTGCACACAGTTCAACCCACATATTCAAAATACTGTTTGTTATTTGTACAAAAAATCATTTGTTAATTGGACAAAAATTCAATAGATTGCATTGTAAATATACACATGTATGATCAAAATATTTGGGCAGACATGAACCTATAATCAAACTGCTGATTTATATATTAAATAAAACAGTTATGACAACTGTACCTCAAACAATAACCTAACATTGTAAATATATGTCACAATATATATATAACTGAAATATATTATCCAAACCTATAAAACCCACACATAATGGGTAAAAAAAAAAAAAAAAAAAAAAATCCATGTGGCCCAATAAATTGCAACATAAATATAGAAATGCACATATATCTATGACCTATTGAATTGGTTCCAATGTGTTCAATCCTGGTCTAAAAAGACCACCTAACCTGATAATCCATTTGTACTCCATGTCATTAAGTTTCTTATGCCATCCTGCTTTCATTTGTCTATGTAAGGTGATTCTATCTATGATAATGAATGTGAAGTGAGCAGAAGGGTGTTCAAGTGTATGTTTATACAAAGCATTGGTCATGCGTTTGTGTTTAATCGCACTAATGTGTTCACAAACCCTAAGTTTAACAGGCCTGGAGGTCTGTCCCACATAAAATGCCGAACAATTACAAGTGGCCAGATATACTGCCCAATCCGAACTACAGTTGGAAAACATTCTTATCTCAAAAACCTGGGATGTATTTCTGCTGGAAAACTCACTTGTTTTCGGCATGTGTTTACAAAATGAGCAATGACCACAAGGAAAACTTCCCTTCAGTATTGTTCCCTCCAAAGTGGTCTGTAATGAATGCTGTGAACTATGTCTTTTATAGTGGGTTAGAAAAGAATTTAGATTTCTGCCTCTTCGATAAGAAAAAGAACATTGTTGGGGTAATATGTCGTTCAAAATTTCATGGGACCGTAAAATGTCCCAATGTTGGTTAATGATATCAACAAATCGATTAGTATTGGCCCCATAGGTGGTTACTAACCTCAAAGTGGGATTATGCCCTGACCTATGGTCGAACTGTTGTTTGGATTTGTATTGTAATAACTCAGACCGTGATGAATGGTTAGCTGTTTGCAAAGATTTAATAATGATGTGTTTTTGATATCCACGATCAACAAATCTATTAACAAGATCATCACAAGCCTTAGAACCATCCTCCAAAGAGGAACATATTCTTTTCATCCTCATAAATTGTGATTTGGGGATGTTGTGGATGATGTGGCGTGGATGACAACTGTCCGCATGTAGCAGAGTGTTATATTGAGGAAATTTCCTATAAACTGATGTAGCTAAAGTCTGATCCTGAAGTCTAGTAATCAAAACATCCAAAAACACAATGCTATCATGTTCTATGTTGACTGAAAAGTGAATTCCAAAACTGTTGTTATTTAAATAATCCACAAATTTGGTAAGTTGTTCCTTAGTTCCACGCCACACCATCCAACAATCATCCAGATATCTTCTCCAAATATCAAGATCTGCCAAAAAAGGATTGTGATGTGTATCATATATATATGTGGCCTCAAAATAACCCATGAACAGATCCGCATATATGGGGGCAAAAGATGCCCCCATTGCTGTTCCATTGACTTGCCAGTAAACTTGGCCATTGTAATGAAAAATGTTCTTACATAACACAAATTCGGTTAATTTGGTCAAAAAATTATTGAATTCCATAGAATACAATTTTGATTTATAAAGCCAATATGAAACAGCTAAAATGCCTAGTTCATGTGGTATGCTGGTATATAATGAGGCCACATCAAGGGTGCACAACCACCAAGAGGATTCTAATTGTGAGTCTTGAACTATATTAAGAAACTCGGTTGTGTCCTGTATACGTGATCGAATATATTTCAATAAAGGTTTTAAATATACAGTAAGGAAGCTAGATAAAGGTTCAGTTAAAGAACCACGCCCAGAAACAATGGGTCTACCTGGGGGGTTATTTGCATCCTTGTGGATTTTAGGTAACAGATATAGATACTGGGGGATGGGTTCCTCCACCTGTAATTCCTTAGCTACCTTTTCTGTAATTACCCCCTGATTGATAGACGCCTCCAAAAACCTGTCTATTTCAGCCTTGAAACGTATAGTAGGATCCAACTTAAGCTGTTTATAATAGCTGACATCAGACAACTGTCGTAGAGCTTCCTTATGATATGCTTCATAATCCATGACCACGATGGCGCCTCCTTTGTCTGCCATGGTAATAACTAGCTGTTGATTATTCTTAAGCTCTGATAAAGCCTGTCTTTCCTTATGGCTTAAATTATTGAATTGTGGTTGATATACATTAGCATAATGTAACTCCTTCATGATGCATTCCCTGAAAATAGAAACATGTTTGTTCATTGGAGCAACAAAATTAGATTTCCTGAATCTAAATTCAGTAGATCTTTGAGCTTCATTCTGGTCTGAGAAAAATATTTTCAGATTAAGTAATCTACAAAAATTGTTAACATCATTTAACAAATCATGTTCAGGAACAACAGAACTTGGAACAAAGTTCAATCCTTTATTCAAAAGTGTAATCTGAGCAGGGGAAAGAACAATAGACGAGATGTTATGAACATTATTAATTACTGTATCATCTGTTGCAACAGATTCTGTAAAGTTGGAGTATTTGAACCTAGATCTATGTTTTCTGCCCCCCCTCCTGCCCTTTGGTCTAAAGGGGGCATCTGTCTTCTTTTGGCCACTGGGGACGCCTGACGTGAAGACGCTTCTCCATCTGACGTGGAGTAGGTTTCTTCCTCAGAAGTAAAATCTGAGGAAGTGTGTGCATGTCTAAGAATTGACCTAGGTCTTTTCTTGTTATTATTTTTCACCCTTGGATTAATCTGAGGTTCACTGAATCTAACTGTTTTTTGACTAATGAAGGGCTTCCCCTTTTCATAGTCCATGAGATCCCGCTGAAATTTATTAATCTTTCTCTTCATCAGTTGTTTTTCTAGGATAGACAAGTCTTTAGCTAAATTGGAGATATGTTGAGAGTAATACTGTTGCTTGTTAAATTGTTCAGCCTCCGAGCATAAACCCTGAATATCTGACAAGTTGTTGGTAATAGTTCTATCATAATATTTTAACAAACAACTAACAAAAAGCATAGATGCTGAATGTTGTGCATCTGCCCAATCCTTGGATAGCTCCTCATCAATATGTGCTACCAAAGGTTGTAAACGTACCCTCAACCCCCTTGGTGTTATGTTCTTGGCTTCACTCATAGCAAGCCACTACACTACACATAATGTATATCTGCCATCCCACCACCGCAGGAGATCTGGGCAATCTAGACAAAATGGAGGGACACAAACCCCCAATCAGGCATCCTCCCTGACTACTGTTCTCAAAAAAATGAGTAAAAGGGGTAATTTACTTACTCTCACTGCACACTCCTCAACCATCCACATTCCCACAGAAACCAGACAAAACTCTGCAGCATGCCAATGTCTCTCCCCCTCAAAACAACCGCCCCATGCAACCACCATGTGATCACCACAAGCACTCACTAGTGTATTGGATCCGTTGCCCAGCAATGAAAAAGCACCCAAAATAAGTGTCAACAATGTAATAGACCACGTAACAACAGGTTCACAACTACATTGAGAGTTCTGCCATGGCCCAACAAGGAACAAACCTGTTCACATATTTCACCATCCCAGGCAATCACGAAACATAACAACGCAGTTAACTAACCTGTCAAATCCCATAACGGGCACTGTTCACCACCAGTCTTCAAGGAGCTTCAGCCCTCCCCACAGCATTGTTCGTGCAGTTGACAGAAATAACTGTAAAAACATGCATTGCACAACATAGAGTCTATCCTCGTCAGCAAATATACAGAACCTTCATTATTGTGTCTCTAAGTTTACAAACTAGCCTGGCCAAACAAACATCTTTAAACTAAACAGAGCACGACTCATCAGTAAAGCGACGGTGTAAATCCGTACAGTGCACTCACTGATGTATCACACGAACTGATCTAGACAGGCACCTTCCTAAAAACTGAAACATTTTCTAACCATAGAAGACATTAATATTTAGTAAATAAATAATATGAAAGAAAAAATATCTCAACTAATCAGACTGTTTAATCAATCAGAATAGACAAGTGAAGTCAGAGAATGTGAGATGGAAGCTCTCATCAGTAACAACTATAAAGCTGTATATACTTATGCGGCATACATGTGTGGGATAGATAGTACATGAGTTATTTTGATAATAGGTGAGGTTAATTTAGTTTAATCTACCTATAACTGTGTGTAAAAATATTTAATTCTTCATATTCCTATATTTTAGGATGAGAGCTTCCATGTTAATTATGTAGATTCTATTTTAGAGGAGACAACATTTGTTAGCTCGAGGCTATTTTAAACAAGAGTGACAGTAAACAGTCATAATGGAATGTTAGAACACTAAAACTGAGTAGCGTAGTAACTAAAGTCTAAATTATAAAATATTGTAATAAATTTATTTAAAAATCAAAAAACATTTCAAATTAAGAATTGTATAAAGTATAAATGCATACAGCATACGTTTAATTGCTGCTAATGAAGCAAAAATCAAAGGTGTCACTTGAACAAGCTATTATTATTATATGAGTTCTTAGTAAGTAGCTATATTAAGGACCATTAGAGAAGTCTAAACACATGAAATATAAGATATAATCTTAGTAAGGTTCAATCAGAAAATGTAAGAAAACATTCTTATAGGTGTAAGTTACATACTTTTTTTGAATGATTAGAAGTAAAATCAAGTCCTAGTTGAAGCTTTGAGAGAAATAGTGACTCCGGAGTTTCTAGGATCAGTTTTCAGTTTCTTCTTTCTCATATCAATCCAGTTATTTTTCTCAGAGGTTTTTTTTAAAGTGGTGGAAGATGATCAATCCATGTTTTCTGGAATTGCAGTTATGTTGTTTTTGATGAAAGTTATAGCTTTTTCGACATTGTTGAATGTTCTTATGTCATTTGAATAAAGGATTCTGATTCTTGCAAGGAAAGCAAGTTGTGCCTTTATTTTATTTTGTTTCAAAAATCTCACAAAAGGCCAGGTTTTTTTCCCTTAGTTCCAAGACTCTTGAAGAATAGTCATTGTCAAATCTAATTTGACTCTTATTATATGTCAATGGATGACCTCTCCAGGCAGATTTGAGAACAAGTTCTTTGTCTAAATAAGACAAGAATTTCACAATAATAGATCTAGGAGGCATATTGGAAGAAGAAGGAATAAGTTTCCCTGTAGCTCTGTGCGCTCTTTCTATACCATTTGATAGACCTTCCTTTAGGTCTAATATGTCTGGAAACCAAGAGTTAAGAAATAAAATAATGTCCTCACCGTCTGTTTTTTCTGGAAGACCAAAAATTCTAATGTTATTTCACCTTTCTCTGTTCTCTAAATTATCTATTTTACTGATTAGCCAGGTATTCTGCTGTAAAAGAGATTCACAGTGAGTTTCATCTTTCTTAAGTTTCTCATCTATGTCACTTAGAGAAGTTTTCATATCCAATAATGTTAAGTTGTCAATCTCGCCTTCATTCTTGCTTGATGGGTTCGGAGCCGATCCTCGACTCCGACTCGGCACTTGCTAAGCTCGAGAGTCACTTTTACCAGCTCGAGGCAGCCCCATATCCCATGATGCAAGGCGGTAAGTACCCAGATCTCGTTTGCCGCTTCGCTTATGAGGTCCTCCTTTTACCAGCTCCTGGTAAGTGATTTGCTACTTCGCTATTTTAGCCCCTTTTAACTAAAAAACCCTTTATTGTTAGTTTTAATTTAGTTTTAAACATTTTCTGACAGAAAATTTTCTGTCTCTTCTTATTTTTTTAGTCAGACTTTCTCCCATCCCATCCCCCCCCTGTTAGGGTGTGTGTGTGTGTTTCTAGTTATACCTTTTGGTATATTTAATTTAATTTCTTTGACTGGTGTGTGTGTCTGTGTTTGCACCATGTCTAAAGAAAGGGTCTCAGGCTTTAAGAAGTGTGACTCGTGCTGTCAGAAAATGTCTCTGACAGACGGTCTCACTTCTTGCCTGTACTGCCTGGGGCCTCTTCACCTGCAGGACTCCTGTGCTATTTGTCATTCTTTCAGCCAGAGAGTCCTGCAGGAAAGAAGGAATAAGTTGATTTTGAGGGGCCTTCTTGCCGGAGGGCTCTCCGGCTAAGTCGGCTCCATCCAAGACTGCTAAGTCTTCCAAGGCCCAGGCTTCTGTGTCCAAGCCTGCGGCCTCGGCCCGACTCGTTCTGAGTCGAGATCGCTCCGCTGGAGCCAATTCTGGCTTAACTAAGCCTTCGGCACCGATGGCTATCGGTGCCGATTCTGCATCGACCACTTCGTGTCGGCTCCGATCGGTTCCGACCACCATGTGGCTCAGGCATCGTGTCGGCCCGATCGGCTCCGACACTGTTACTTTTGTGGCTGTATCGGCTCCGGCTGGAGCCGATACATCGAGGCTACCTGTCGGCTCCGATAAGTTGTCGGCTCCGACAGGTTCAATAGTTTCATCGGTTCCGATGGCTCCTTCGAGGAAGAGGTCTAGGTCTCCTTCCTTGGAGCCGATACTTTCGGCTCCGGCTTCACCTCTCCTCTCGGAACGGAGCCATCGGAGCCGATCTTCAAGGTCATCCAGGCTTTCTGACCATGATTTAGAGAGAGTGGTCAGTAGATTACTTAAGTCACAGGCACTGGCCCAAATGTTACATAGTCCATCTCAACAGACGGCTATTGGTCCACACCCCGTTGCAGTTCCTCCTTCAACTCTACCCCAGAGCTTGGAGTTGGAGTCTTCAGGAATGGTTACTGCTACGGCTGAAGGACAGATACCCCTTCTGTTCCTTCAGCCTCTACTCTTATCTCCTCTTCGAGACCTTCCTTAGAGGGATTCGGTGGCCGGGCTTCCATGGTCTCCTCCGAGGGGGTGAGTGGCATCGGACCCTTGTCCGAACCCGCTCTTCCCCTTGGAGCCTCGGCCTTGGTGAGCTCGGCTCCGACATCTGCCTCGGAGACTTCCCTTTCGGTGGTCCCTGGAGTTCCTAGCTCTTGAACGGGTTCTCTCGGACCTTCCTGGGAGGGGAGCATTCGAGGTGATGAAGAGTGTGCTGGCCACTGGTATCAGCCAGCAGTCTGTTCCCTTAGCTCCTCCCTCTGTAGTGCCTGTTGACATCTCTGCCACTTCTCTTGCTACAGGACCCAGAGATCCTCCGCCTCAGGTTTCCCCATTGGGAATATCCCCCCCTTCCGAGGATTCTCCTGATGTTTTGGGAGATCCTCCTAGAAAGAGGACTTGTAAGAGGAAACATATAGACTCCCCCAAGTCTATCACTTCAGATACTGACTTAGATGAGTCAGAGGGATCCCCAAGATCCCCCTCTGAGGATGTCTCCTTCTCAGACATCCTAGAACTCCTTAAACAGAGGGGAAACTGGCCCACCAATAATCCCTCTGAGGATGAGTCAGTATACCTAGAGGCGTTTGGATCTCGGCCCTCCACCTCCTGGGTGTCTCCGCCTTTCGACCCCCTTATGCAAGTTATTGCCCGAAAGGCGTGGGCTGCTCCTGACTCTGTAGAGCCAGTCCCTAGGAGGCCTTCAAAATTTATTACTGCCCCGTGTGATAAGCAATTCCTCACTAAGGGTGTCCCCGCTGATGCCATGGTGGTGGCTGCTGCCACCAAGAAGGAACTTGCAGATCCTTCCGTACCCGTCCATCCTCCTAATAAGGACTCTAGGACCATGGATAGGTACGGTAAGCGGATGTTTTCCTCAGCGACCTTTGCTATGCGTTCGCTGAATTACCTATGTCACTTCACCAGACTCCAAAGGGATATCCTTAAGGAGCTAGGTGATGTTGTACAGGATCCTACAGCTGCAGGAGCTCAGGAAAAAATTGCTTTGCAGCTAGGAACCCTTAATTCCATTGCAAACTCCTCCATGCGGCTTATATCATATGCTGCTGATGGAGCGAGTAGGGCCGCAGGTACAGGTGTGGCCCTTAGACGCCAAGCCTGGATGCGGCTATGTGACTTTGCAGATCCCTTTAAGGCGTTCTTCACAAATTCTCCCTTTGATGGGTCAGCTTTGTTTGGCCCTCAAGTGAAGGAAACTTTGACCAGGTGTGAGCAGGACGGCAAGACTCTTTCTGCCGTAGGAGTCCGTTTTCCACCCCTTCTAGACCTTACCCCAAAGGACAGAAAGGTGGCAAAATGTGGTTCCGTAAATCCCAAGGAGTCACGCCGGATTCACGTGGTCAGTTTACCCCTAGAGGCAGAGGGGTAACAACAACAGACGCCGCTCTAGAGGCAGAGGGGTCCAAAACCAGGGAAACAGAGAGCCTCTCTCTGACAAGCCCTTTCAGCATCCCTGAGATGTTGCCCGGCTGTCCATCCTTGGAGGCAGTCGGGGGAAGACTATCGCTGTACCCAGAAGCCTGGCTTTCCCTCACTCAAGACAGATGGGTACAGTCGATCATATCCGAGGGTTACAAAATTCCTTTCGAGGAAAGTCCTTTCTATCACTCAAATTCCCTTCCAGATGTACCACCCGGTCTAAGGGAAATTGCAGAGTTAGAAGTCTTAAAACTTCTGCAAAAAAGAGCCATTCAGCCAGTTACGACAGATCATTCAGAGCCCGGAATCTACTCAAGATTCTTTTTGGTCCCCAAAAAGACGGGAGACTGGAGACCAATATTGGATCTCAGCAGACTCAACAAGTCTGTGAGGAAGACAAGATTCCGAATGGTCACTCTTCAGTCAATTCTGCCCTTCTTACAGAAGGACAACTGGATGTGCTCAATAGATCTTCAGGATGCGTACTATCACATCAAAATCCACAGACGCTCCAGGAGATTTCTCCGCTTTTGGCTGGGGTCCAGTCATTTCCAGTTCAGAGCCCTGCCCTTTGGTCTCACTACAGCCCCCAGAGTGTTCACCAAATGCATGGCAGTGGTCACGGCTCACCTGAGACGTCAAGGATTCCAGGTGTTTCCGTATCTCGACGACTGGCTCCTTTCAGCCACCACCAGGCATCAGCTTATTCAAGCCAGGGATTACACAATAAAGCTTTGTACTCTTTTGGGCATCTCGATAAACTTCGAAAAGTCATCCTTATCGCCCTGCCAGTCTATTACTTTCATAGGCGCAAACTTAAACACTGTTCGGATGTCAGCTACCCTTACAGATCAAAGAGTTTCAGACATTCAAAGTCAAGTCAGGATCATTCTAGCCAACAAGAAAGTACAGGCCAGAATGGTTCTAAAGGTATTAGGCCTCATGGCTGCAGCCATTACTCTTCTTCCCCTGGCTCGCTTCTACATGCCTTCTTCAGTGGATGCTGTTCACACAGTGGTCGTACCAACAACTTCCAATGCGTCACCAGATTCTGGTGACACAGACTTGCAAAGATCATCTGGCTTGGTGGATCACATCTCCCCAGGTTCACCAAGGCAGACACTTTGTACCCCATCCCGGTAGCCACTGTCACCACGGATGCCTCCCTGATCGGGTGGGGGTCATTATCAGGGCAGGATGGTTCATGGGACGTGGCAGCCGTTCGAATACCACCTGCACATAAATGTCCTGGAGATGAGAGCAGTGCTTTTAATGTTGCAAGCCCTCAACGACTTTCTTCCCGTAGGGACAATTGCAGTCCACACAGACAACATGTCTGTAGTTTGGTATATCAACAAACAGGGCAGAACCAAGTCCTACCCCTTGTGTCGAGAAGCGCTCAGACTATGGCAATGGGCAATCTCCTCTCATCGGTTTCTGGTAGCAACGCATATCCCTGGGAAAACCAACATTGTAGCGGACAGATTGAGCAGAGCTATTCTCATGCCTCACGAGTGGTCTCTCAAGCAATCTATAGCGGAAGAGATTTTTCTGGAATGGGGTCGTCCATGTTGCGATCTTTTTGCTACTCCCCAAAACAGCAAATGCCCAGACTTCTTCTCTCTCTTCCCTCTTCCAGGCCATCCCCCCAGAGACGCTCTGACCCAGGATTGGCCCCAGGGACTTCTTTATGCCTTCCTCCATTTCCTCTGATCCCTCAAGTTATCCAGAAGGCAACCGTTTTGAGAGCCAAATTGATTCTCATTGCCCCTTACTGGCCTCGACAAGTTTGGTTCCCGTTCCTCCATCGTCACCTTTTGGTGCAGCCGTGGCATCTGGACCCAGTGCCAGATCTTCTGATTCACCAATCCGGTCAGCTGCACTGGTCTATCCCTTCTCTCAACCTCACAGCATGGTTGCTCCACTTCCTTCCTTAGCCAGGCTTCCTTTGATCTCTAACCCAGTTAGAGACATCATAGTAGCTTCTTTAAAATCCTCTACCAGGAGGATTTATGCAAGCAAATGGAAACGTTTCTCTTATTGGGCTAAGGCCAAGAGTATTGATCCTTTCACTGCCCCTGTTCAGGCAGTCCTGGACTTCTTAGCAGAGATTTTTCATGCAGGCTCCTCTTCTTCCACAGTCAGAGTTCAATTGGCTGCTATCTCGAACTTTCATGTCGGGATCGCAGATCACAATATTATGTCCCATAGGCTCTGCAGGGCCTTCTTGAAAGGAATTTTCCTGCTAAAGCCTCCAATCAGGAATCCTCCTCCTCAGTGGGATCTAAATTTAGTGCTGACATCCTTGATTCTTCCCCCCTTCGAGCCAGCTGTTTCTTGTTCCCTGAAATTTCTTTCTTGGAAAACTTTATTCCTAGTGGCTATTACATCGGCCAGGAGGGTGTCTGAACTTCATGCTCTATCGGTTCGACCCCCCTATTTGGTTTTTCACAAAGACAGAGTATCATTGGGAACTAATCCGACCTTTTTGCCTAAGGTCGCCTCAAAGACCAATTTGAATCAATCCATTTATCTCCCTGTATTTTTCCCAAACTATTCAGACAGAGCCGAACAAAAACTACATTATCTTGATGTCCACCGTCAACTCAGATATTATTTGGACAGAACAAAAAAATTTAGGAAATCTGATCAACTTTTTGTTTCCTATGCGGATAATAAGAAAGGCCTTCCTGTTTCTAAAGTGACCTTGTCTAGATGGCTTTCTTCGGTCATCTCTGAAATTTATATGCTCAGGGGAAAACAGCTGTGCTCAAAACCTAAAGCACATTCAACTAGGAGCTTAGCTACTTCTACAGCCTTTCAAGCTAGACTTCCTTTAGACACTATTTGTGCAGCGGCCACTTGGGCCACTCCTCATACTTTTGTTTCCCACTACAAATTGGACTTGGCCTCCAGGGACAGAGCCAGTTTTGGCTCTACAGTCCTCAAGAGTCTGTTCCATTGAGCCACCCAGGATAGAGGTGCTAGGGACGCGGTCCCATCAAGCAAGAATGAAGGCGAGATTGACAACTTAACATTAAGAAGTTATGTACCTACCATAACGTTCCATGTTAGTTGTCTTCTCGCCTTCTTTCTTGCGACCCTCCCTCCTTCCCCAGGCCTGGACAGACCTTTCTATAAGAAATTATTATGCTGAAGACCATTCAGACCTGGTCCTTCTCCCATCCTGTAAGTTTTCTTTCTTCCTTTTGGAAGTGTTTTTATGCTTGGTGCTATTGCCCTTTGTCATCAAACGAGATCTGGGTACTTACCGCCTTGCATCATGGGATATGGGGCTGCCTCGAGCTGGTAAAAGTGACTCTCGAGCTTAGCAAGTGCCGAGTCGGAGCCGAGGATCGGCTCCGAACCCATCAAGCAAGAAAGAAGGCGAGAGAAGACAACTAACATGGAACGTTATGGTAGGTACATAACTTCTTATTTTTGATTGTTACTGCTGCAAGATTTCATTGAGGACATCAGTCTGTTTCTGACAGTTTTCTTTTAGATTTTCAAGGTTGTCTGTAAATCTGTCCATTTTGACAGATAGTTCAAGGAATGTGGCTGACATCAGTTGAATTTCCTTTTTCAGTGAAGTTTCAGAGTGTGAAGACTTAGAGTTGCTCATTTCTGTATTGAAGAAGTTATCTCCAGTTTATTTGACAGGGAAATTTCGATACAAATGCATAAAATTTGGTATTCTTATAGAATTGAGGTTCCTTTATAAGAATTTACTACTTTTGAAAAATAAAAATGATTCTTTTCCTGAATTCTGGTACTAGATTGTGGAGCTCATAAAAGTTGCTGTTACCAGTTAGCCATCTAGGCTCCACCCCCTCATTCCATAACTTCTGAAGAAAACCAGTATACTTACTTTCTGTCTCTCTTTCTTGTCAGGAGGAAGGTGCTTAGGTAAGAATATCATGAGATGATTGTAGAAAAACAATCCACTGGAAGACACAGCTGGCATAATGGTTGGGGTTTCACCTCCCATGCACAGGGTGCAAGGTTCAATCCTGACCTCAAGCCAATGGCTTGATGTGTCTCTGTGTGACCTCCCAAAACCATGCTGGGTGTTTCCACATCAAAACTCACCCAAGAATGGACTTGTGGTCAACAGCACAGATTCTAGCTGGTGTCTAGCAGGGGAAGAGTTGTATACAGCAACAGCTTTGGGCAGCAACTGTGAAGCACGGTATCTCCTAGATGGGAAAACACAGATCACAGACTATGTGCTGTGTCAGGGCTAGCCACTCAAAGGTGTAAAATATTGGATCTATGTGATTTGGTCTCATTGACTAATGTTGCCATAAAAGAGCATGAGTATTTGCTGGTAAAAAGCAGGATGAGGATCCTGCCTACTTTGACCTAAACCAGGGACCCATGCTAATGGTGGGAGGGGTCTGTGTGCTCCTACTAGGCAGTATGTGCCTGTCATAAAGTTCAGCAGCACTGGGCCACTAAGCTACTGGTGTCAAGTAGCCCTGCTCAGGTTACCTGTGATAGCTCTGTTGTGTGAAAGCTGGATGTGAAACCAATCTACCTTCCAGACATTAACTAAGAATTGCTACACTGAATAGAGGCTCACTGACAGGATGTAGTTTGGAAGTGGATGACATGATAGTAATGAGGAGATTATACATGGGTGTCACAGTGGTGCAGCGGTTAGCGTTGTTCTCTGATAGCAAGAGGTTTTCCAGTTCGATTCTCAGCTGCCGTGCCTTCTGTGCAGAGTCTACATGTCCTCACTGCATTTGTGTGGGTTTCCTCTGGGTGCTTCGGTTTGATTCTAGGGTTGCCACCCCTCTGTTTGATTTCCGGACTATCCGGAAATCAAACTGATTCTTCGGTAGTCCGGAAAACACTGTACAGACTCTGGTATTCTGTTTCAAAAAGGAAACAGATTATCAGAGTTTGTAAATTGGCTGATTTACTATGCTTGTTTTACAGCTGGGTTACTGGTGACGAGAGGGGTGTGGCTTTACTCCAGTTTTCGCCACGAAGGAAGATGGCAACCCTATTTCCATCCACATTCCAAAGACATGCATCTAGCCGGGCCTCCGCTGAAAAATGGTTGTGTCCCAGTTGGACATTCCTGGTAAGGGGTGGTAGGTGATTGTTTGATACTGGTTAATACTATTAACTGTGTCTTTTTGGGGCTGAGTGTAAGTTGTGATTTAGTTAGATATGTTTTGACATCATTAAAAGCTTGTTGGGCTACTATTTGGAGGTCTGGTAAGGTATCTGCTGAGCAGATTAAAGTTGAATCATGCGCATACTGAACTACTTTAACGTGTTGTGGATGAGGCTAGATCATTAGAGAACATGATGAAAAGAATGGGTTCTAGTATGGATCCTTAGGTGAGTCCGACTGACACAGGCAGAAGTGGTGAGAGTTTGGATTTCCATAGTATTGCTTGTTGTCTGTCAGAAAGATAGCTTAGGAATCAGCAGATGGAAGTCTCTGATAGGTTCAGTGAGGCAAGAGTATTAAGGAGTTTGTGATGGCACACTGTCAAATGCTTTTGACATGTCGAGGAAGATTGATGCCACTTGTTGGTTTGAATTTCTGAGTTGGTTGATGGTGTTAGAGAAATTAATTAGGGCTGTGGTGATGTTGTGTTTCAGTCTGAAACTATGTTGGGAGTGAGAGATAAAGTCGTGAGATAGCAGGTATTGTAGTAATTGAGTGTGTATACATTTTTCCAGAATTTTGACACAGAGAGAAAAGATGGCTGTGGGCCTGTCATTGTTTAATTCTGTTGATGATCTTCCTTTATGTAGAGGGGTAATATAGGAAATTTTCCATAATTTTCTCACATATTGTTCTGCTGTAGACCAATTTACCAGAATGGAGATAGGAAGAGCTTTGACATCAGCTGAAAGTTTGAGGTACTCATTGGGGAGTTGGTCAGCTGCTAAGGAACAAGGTTTCAGTTTTTTCAACATCATTATTTTGGTGTTAGTTGGGAGAAGTTTGAGGTCAAAAGAGTTGCTATTATTTTCCACATTATGTGGAGGAGATGGCGGGGTGGAATTGTTCCCTGTAACTAAGGAGAGGATTGTGTTTATAAAGTAGCTGTTGATTTGTGAAGCAATACTCACGCTTTGGTTATTGGTTGTTGGTTCTGGGGTTGTGGCTTTTGCCCCTTCTCCAGTGTTGTGTGATTTTGGAGTTGGTATATATAGTTAGCAGGGGGTGTGGGGTTGCAGCCCCCCACATGAGGGGTGCGGGGGGGCTTGCCTTATGCATTACAAATATGTGTTCAGTAGTTTGAATTTTCAGTCTTTTGGTTTGTCAGTCTTCTGACCTATATATATATATATATATATATATATGTGTGTGTGTGTGTGTGTGTGTGTGTGTGTGTATGTGTATACCCAGCTCTGAGAATCAAACTGGAAAACCTGTTTGTATGAGATAACACTGACCGCTGCAGCACTGCACTGTGTATATTATATATATATATATATATATATATATATATATATATATATATATATATATATATATATATATATATACACATATACATATATATGTATATATATATATATATATATATATATATATATATATATATATATATACATATATATATATATATATATATATATCTGGGATCTGTACAGATCCCCAAATGCACTTTCCACCGAAGCAGAAATCACCGAGCATACTTAACCGAAAGTGCTGTTCTCTGAAGTAGCACTTTCGGATAAGTATGATAGTTGTGCCAGTCGTATTACGGTGCGGATAAGGGAAAATTCCCTTTTCCCCACTGTAGTGTGACCTCGGAGTGAGAATATTAAAATAGGGGGGGGTGTAGGGGGGCGCATGGGGGCTTGCCCCCCCCCCCGCATAGAAGTAGGTTTAATGTTGTTTTGTTATATTATGTTATATTATGTTATATTTATGTCTGTGCACCAGTGACATTGGCCCTCAGGTCTCTGAATTATTTGGCACATGTTATAGATTTTAGGGGAATTGATCAAACAATTCCCCAATACTTTCTATGGGTCCATGTCTGTGGAGTATAAGAAAACTGTTTCTTTGCAGCTGGCCACCCTCCAGTCCTTATCTAATGCTGCCATGAGATTGAGCTCATATTCCTCAGGCAGAGCTTCTAGAGCAGTGGGTTCAGGCTTAACCATTAGAAGGCATGCCTGGATGTGACTCTGTGACTTTGTGGAGCCCTTCAAGTCTTCATTCATCAATGCCTTTTGATGGCTCCACCTTATTTGGCCCTAAGGTGAAAGAGACTCTCTTCAGGACCGAGCAAGATGGAAAAACTCTTTATGCTCTGGAAATTCATTTTTCTACCCCTCAGAGGGCCTTTTCCCAAAACCAGAGAAGTGGCAGGAAATTGTGGTTCAGAAAGTCACAGGGTTCTTACCAAGACTCCTTTGGAGAAATATCCTTTTGTGGCAGAGGGGGATTTCTAATTGGAGATGCTATCCTTTTGGCAGAGGTGGCCTGCAACACAAGGGCTTCAGAGGTCCTTTCTCAGAGAAGCCCTGTCAGTGTCCCTGAAGGGTTCCCAACTGCTGCACTCTGGAAGTAGACAGGATGCCTATACCTGAACCCACAAGCCTGGATAGCCATTAAGAAAGATTATTGGGTACAGAATATTCTATCCAGAGGTTATCACATACCATTTTCCAGTTTTCCTCCAAAACGCAACCAAAGAATTCCCAATGTTCCACCCAGTCAGAGGAAAGCTGCGACTACAGAAATACAAAAACTGCTAGAAAGAAAGTCATCTGACTGGTCCCACCAGACCAACAAGGATCCAGAACTTACTTGAGATTCCTTTTAGTGCCAAAAATGACTGGAGACATTAAGACCAGTTTTGGATCTCAGCCAACTAAATCAGTTTATGAAACATTCAAAGTTCCAGATAGTTATGGTTCAGTCCATCCTGACTGTTTTAAGGAAGGATAATTGGATGTGCAGTATGGATCTGCAGGATATGCACAATCATATCAAAGTATACAAGTGCTCCAGGAAATATCTATGCTTCTGGCTGGAAGCCAGTCACTGCCAGTTCAGACCATTGCCCTTTGGTCTCATCACAGCCCCCAGGGTGTTCACCAAGTGTATGGCAGTGGTTGCGGCTCACCTGAGACTGAAAAGATTCCAGATGTTTCCATATCTGGATGACTAGCTCCTATCTGTTTCCACCAGCCCTCTACTACTTCAAGCTTGGGATCACTTGTTTCATCTCTCTTCCCAGCTAAGCATTGCTATAAACATCTGCAAGTCTCAACTTTACTCAACACAAACTGTGGAGTTCATCAGAGCCCATCTAGATACCAAGTCACAAGTGGCAAGCCTACCTCAGACAAGATTGGAGACATTAAGGAATTTCACATCCTTACTTTTCATTTACCTCCAGCCACGTTAGTTCTCCAACTAAAACTCTTTTTGTAGTTGCCATTACATCAGATAGATGGGTATCCAAACTCCAAGCATTTTCTTCTCAGCCACCTTACCTGATTATTCATAAGGACAGGGCTTCACTTAGGATTAATTCCTCCTTTATACCTAAAATGATATCAGTAGCTAACCCCAACCAGCCAGTTAGTCTACCAGTCTTCTTTCACAAATTATCCAATAAGGAGATTACATGATTCATTTACTGTAACAGCTGTTTGTATCCTTTTTTAAAGTCAAATTAGGCACAACAGTGACAAAATGACTCTAGCCAGATTGCTCACTGATTTCATTACCTTTATTTACAGGAGTAAAGGCCTGTCTTTACCCAAATGTCCTAAAGCACACTCCACCAGGTCTATGGCCACATCATTAACATCTATAGATGACATCTGTGCAGCTGCTACATGGTCCAACACTCATACCTTTATAGCTCAATACAAATTGGACATTTTATCCAGAAATAGGGCAGCCTTTGGGTCCACTGTACTCTGGAATATCCTTTCTCGATGACCACTCATGATTACTGTAGCTGAGGACTTTGTCGCATCAGTTGAGGAATGGACAAAAAGTCAACATCAGATATTATAGTTATGTACTAACCATAATTCTGCATCTGTGTTGTCTGTTTTCATCTTTCCTCAACTTCCCACCCACCATTCCCCCTTCCCTTTTTGTCTAGATCCTGGTATAATCTGAGGGATATTCCCGATTAGTTTTTGCTGTGTGGGCTCCAGAGCTCTCCTTCTCTGATTCTTATTTCCCACTTTTCATGTTCTGTGTTTAACTCAGAGATTACTATTGGCTACTTTTTCCATTTTTCCATCGTGATTAACTATATAAAGGACAAACTTGATCTGAGGTATCTCAAGAGCAGTTGGGGTAATATGGGTAATGGGAGGAGCTCAAGCTATGGAGTCTAAAGTCTATCAAGTGGCCAAGGACGGATCCAAGGTTGGTTCTGAGACCCATTAGCTGAGGAAGGATGAAAACAGACAACACAGATGCAGATTTATGGTGAGTACATAACTATAATCTCCCCTGCATCTAGCATGGACTTATACAGTTTTACACAACTAATTAATAGCCCCATGCATTACAGCAACATATCAAATTCCTTATTAGACTGGATCCCAGTATCAGATCTTAGCAAATTCACCATCTCAGATACAATGTCAGACTCTCTAAGTGTCCACCTCTCAGTCTGTACAACCAAACATCTCACATATCCACTTAAACATCATGTTTATAAAGCAACACACAACCTGTCCAAGTATAACTAAGAAATGTTTATTACCACTCTATCATCTATTAACTGGAACATCCAAAAAATCCTCCCCTTACATGATGCTGTAAATGAATTCAATGCAGCTTTCCTAAATAACCTAAATAGCCTTGCACCTCGTAGCTGGAAGAAACTAAAAACAAATAATACAATTTGGCTGTCCAAAAAGAGTAGAATGCTAATAAGGGACAGAGAAAAAGTGTGAAAAGAATGGGGAAAAACATAAAACACCATAATATTTCCAAAACGTCAGAATGCTGCACAACTGTACTAAAAAGCAAATAAATGAAGACAAAAAATTATGCTATAACAGCATTCAAAACAATAGTAAACATAAACTTAAAAATTTCTGGTCACCCATTAAAGAAATCTCACATTCTGGCCAAAAATTCAACCCTACCACCTCTCCCAATAACTCACCACTTGAAATTGCAGTAGAATTCAACTCTTATTTTAATAAGCGATAGTACAGCATCCCTAACCAAGACTTCCCCAATTTCTAATCCCAACCCTCCCTAACAGTCACACATCACCATATCCACTTACACCTTCAAACCTGTGCCCACATTCTATATAAAATGACTCTTAAAAACATCAAACCATGCTGTCCTTCAGCTGATGACTTTGCATGTGAGTACTTTAAAATATTAGTCAATAGCATTGCCTATCTTGTTTCCATCCTTATAAATAGGTCAGACTAGGAATCCCATGTTCCCTCTCTCTGGAAACCGTGACACATTCTCCCATACACAAAAGATGAAATTCAACACACATCACTGACTTTAGGCCTATAGAAATCTTACACCCTCTCCAAAATACTTGAAAATGTATTTAAAAAAATGCTAATCTATCTCCTGCAGGAAGAACTCCTGTCCCCCACACAATGCTGCATCTGTCCCTCCCATAGTATTAACACTGCACTTCTAACCTTTATAGATGCTGACAATAAAGCCAGAGATAACAACAAACTAGTCTCCTAATTTCAATACTTGTCTAAACCTTTCAAACAGTTTGTCACAGCAAACATCTACTTCAGATGTCCTCACTGTGTCTATCTCAGCCTACCCTTCAGTGGCTGAAAAGCTACTTGTCCAGCAGATATCAGTCAATAACATTCACTATATCCTCTCTCCATACCTCCCAGTCATCATCAGTGTACTGCAAGGCTGTATTTTGGTTCCCCCTTTTTAACATTCTCACCAATACCCTCCACACATCCACACAATGGGCCTACCTAATACAATATGCAAATGTCTCAACACTCATATGCACATTAGACAACCTGGCACATTTCCAAACAAAAAATAAATTACTCAAAAAACTTTTAACAGCCACTGAAACATGGTTTTGTAATTCACAACTCATGCTCACTCCCCTTCCAAAAAAAAAAAAAACTGCTTTTCCCCCAAATTCCACTCTCATAAAAAGCAAAAATTCAATTCCTGTCTTTTAATAATACAGCCATTGAAGTCACTTCTCATAGTACATTTTATTTATTATTTATTTTACATTTGTTAACCGGGTTAGTCCAACTGAGCGTTTGGCTCATTTTCAGTGGAGACCCGAGGAGAAAAGCTCCTCAATGAGTTTTAAATTTTGCAAACAAACAGTTAAGAAAATATCTTTTGCAATTAAACAAACAATTAACAAGATAACATTTACAGGTATTAGGGATGATAATTTTAAATGTGACCTGCACATACAAAACTGCTTAAAAAACTCAGCAAATATTAGGGATGCTTTATAGAGCCAAAAACTTTCTCACGAATACAACTAAAACTACACTTGCCACTACTTACATCCTTACCTTACTACTTTATGGTGCTCCCATCCTTACTAACTTCTAGGAATCACAAAAAGCAGAACTTGAACAATGCTATAATATAGTGGCTATAGTTGCAGCAAATACCCTTGTATAGCATTAAAAAGTCTAAACTGGTTAAAACTGCCCAATCAACTAAAACATACACAGCTGCTTACCACCTATAAAATTATCCAACATCCATCTGCTTGTCCAGCACTAAATACCATTCTGCACACCTATGTTCCCACTCGGTCTTTACGATCCAGTGACTAAATACTCCTGTCTGTCCACAGACCTGTTAATTCTGCTGAGCATGGTCTGTACTCATAACATGTTGCTAAGGCCTGGAACGACTTACCTGTATCTATTAGGGCAATACCCTCCTTCCAGTCCTTTAAAATTATTCTAAAAGACTTTATAGACAAAATCTGGCTCTGTTATTACTCAATCCCAGGATAAGTTATATCCCTAAATATGAACAAGTACCTATTTATACCGTACATCTCCTTACTTACTCTTCTTCACTCGCATCCTTAGTTCAGTCAGTTTCTCTTTCCTGACTCTATCTAAATATGCCATAACCTGTTTTTCCTTCACTTCATATTGCAGTTCCTGTTTATATTATACTAACTTACCAATATTTCTCTAAACTGGCTAAAATATCTCTAAATATTGAATCATTGTCATATAAGTTGTTTCTGTTCTTAACCAATGTATTCACATTATGTCTAATTTGGTATAATTATATAAACTGTAGATGTTTTGTACTATTTTTGAAGACTGTAAAACTGATGTTCTTAAAAAGTTTTTTGTAATACTTTGGAGCTTTTCTCCCTGGGCCTCCTCTGAAAGTGAGCACCTACCCAGTCTGTTGGACTTTTCCCTCTGGAGCTCTGTCTCCATCTCTGGAGATTTCTTTTTTCCAACTCCTTTACCTAAAAGTTCTCAAACTGAAACTGACATTCTGTTTGAATCACTACCCAGCCAAAGCCGAACTGTCTCAGTCTCTTTTTCTTGTTTTGGAAATAATATGGTAATTTGTTCTCATAGCACTTATGCCAT
The DNA here is from genome assembly GCF_019279795.1 of Protopterus annectens. Lineage (NCBI taxonomy): Eukaryota > Metazoa > Chordata > Ceratodontiformes > Protopteridae > Protopterus > Protopterus annectens. The sequence goes on from NC_056732.1 coordinate 603,112,824, forward strand.
ATATTTAACTTCACACTCACAAAACAAAGATTTCCACATATATGAAAAAAAATCATCCTAATCCGCAAATGTCTCAAACCATCCTTTACGTCTGATTTCTATTCTTCCTGTCTTGCTTTACCTTGTCATATACACGAGAAAGCTGTATGCAGTGAGCTGTTGTCTTTATCAAGAAGTGGAGCTGCTGTAGAGTGCTTTATGGACATCACACTTTCCTCACACTAACATAGATTCCTAAAACTCAGAATGGCCCAAATTTTCCTGCACATGCTTACTAATACAATACTGATCAATGCAAACAAACAAACAAAAAAAAAAAAAACAACTTACAGGTGTTCTGTTTGTTGATTTGTCTAAAGCCTTGGATTCTGTCAACCATAGACTTTTACTAAATTCACTTGCATATTCAAGTTTTGATCCCTCTGCCATATGCTAGTTTTCCGGCTACCTTACAATTTATTAATTTTCAGTGAAATAAAATAGCTTTTTTCTCCTCTGCAAAAAAAAAAAAAAATCACAACAGCTGTTCCTCAAGAATCATATCCAGTTTGTTAGTCAATTCATTGCCTACCAACTTATAAATAACCTATGCCATCCTTTACATGGATGACATAGCCTGCTGCAGTACAGCCGCTAACTATAAAATAATTGAAATGAACACTCCATTGCTGTCTTCAAAATCTGAATCCATGGTCACTACTTAAACAATTCATTCTAAATGCCAAAGTGATGTTCTTTCATGCTACTTTAAAAAGTTAAGAAATTGTCTCCTCTCACTATACCCCTATCCTACAACAAGGAACTTGCAGGGATATTTTTCTCTTGACTATTTTGGTGTCATCATTGGTCCTACCTTGAAAATGTCACTGCACATCACTAATTTAAAGGTTAGACTTAAGCCTTCTGTCTTTGGATACTGCCACATTTTACACTTCCTCACTTCCTTTACTCCTGAGTGTAGAAATGCTATTGACAAAATCATCTTACCATCACAGTTAGAATACTGCCTACCAATGCTTGCTTATATCTCCATAAACAAATCACAAAATCTTCCAAACCCTATCCAAAAAATTTGTGTTAGTCCTCCTTTCACCTAAAACATGAACATCACTATATTACCTTCTATAGTGATGACTGGATCCCAGTATAAGATTACACTGGACTACTTCTTTGTCTTTTCCATAAAATCCTCTGCAACACCTCCACTCCTTCTGTTAGCCGTAAACTGGCTATCAAAAATTATTGTTTATCCTGTAAAAACAACTGTCTATACCTACGAGCGCATTCTCATCCACACACCATTCTTTCTCAGTTCTTCCAAGAGTATGAGACTGTCTTCCTGCTTAAAGCCATAATGTATATATTTTAGCAGATCCAGATAAAAGCTATTAATCTTGTTAAACAGCACTATTAAATAGAACTACTGCATCCGTCTTAACACTCCTTGTTCACTTGTAACCACTGCATCTCTCACCTTTTCAAAAATTCAGGAAACTGTGTGCAGCAGCACCTTACAAACCAGTACATTTTCACTAATATAGATTTTATATGTATATATTGTTCATCTTATCATAATTTATAATATGTATCATACTTTAAAGCCATTGTATTCTTATGTTTCAAACTTCCTGCACTGCATGTAATTATTTAAATCTCGTTAAATGTGCTACTATTGTGATTAATAAACAAATAAAAAAAACAAATGTTCACCACATTCATCACTGCTACAGTAGACTTAGCTATATGGGTTACATCTTTCTAAGGTTTTAACAGCTGACCAGCTTCTAAAGCTGAGCTGACTAAAAGACAAGTTTGGTCAAAAAGCCCCTCAGAGTTTCACTGCAGCCAAAGAGTAGGGTCCAGTGAGGCTTTCAAAGATCAATGGTCAGCTTGTGCTTTCCTTTGCTGGTCAGATAAGATGTCCTTCTATATCACTGTTCCAGTAGTCTTCACCTTAAGTATCTCCTGCCAAGGATAGCCAATGTCTGGCCAGTATACCAAAGCCTATAGATATTGTATGTGCTGTACATCACACATATGCTCCACATACAGGATGTAGGGCATAAATGTGACATACAGATAAAGTTACCCAGAACTTATTTGCTGCTAGTCTGAATGCCATCATTGGTCATTGTTCTGAATGCCGTTTTGCTCTGCTGAATACCTAGCCATCAGACAACTGCCCCTTTGAGGTCTTTTTTCTTTTACTTTTGGTCTTGTTTTCCTTTGGTTACCTGGAGTTCATGTCATCCAATAAGGGAAAACGTCAGTGTGAGAGGCAAATTCCCCATAAGGATCACAACAAACAGTGTCTTTTTTGTGGGGGATAGGGTGCTTCTCATGACTATACCTCCTGTAGCCTTTGTAAGGCATTTTTGCCTAAGACTCTTAGAAGTCAGTTATCTTCCTTGGCCATCTATCTTGAGAACCAGAGGCTTAAACAATTAGCCCAAGGTGGCATGGTAGAATCAAATTACCTAGAGGTACTTCCATTAAACAAGAAGATGGCCAATAGATCTCAACTGGATTCTTTGGCTGTACAGCCTCCACTGAATATTTCTTTAGAAGTGAGTGATAGCTCTGTAGGCTGTCCAGGGTGTATGTTGGATTCCTCTGCCATGACCTATCAGAGGTTGGCATGGATCCTTCCTTTCACATGTCCTCTGTGGCTTTGCAGGTGTCTGCTCCAGACATCAAGGGGTAACTACAATTGATTATTTCAAACAGCCCTAGAGGGATTCTACAGATTCTGGTCAGGGAAGAGGTTTCAGGTAGTCTTATACTGAAACCCATCAAGGTTCAAAACCTCCAGTGTTTGTTAGGGCTGATGTCCCTGCCAAGAAAAAGCAGAAGACCAAGACATCCTAAGGATCCTCAAAGATAATGGCAGGAGTTTACTTAAGGTCTGTTTAATGCCTTAATGGCCTTGAAACCTCTCCAAGGGGTTTCAGTTCCTACTCACCCTGGAATTCAACTCCTTCCAAATGGCCTAGGGAACCTGATTCCTCAGATGAGGATTCAGAGTCTGATGAAGGGTCCTTGTCTTACTCTTCCCAGATGCATTTTCCTTTAGCTTATGGCTCTGATGAAGACGAGTCCATTAGTCCTGAGTCTTCTTTTGAGGAATTGTCTTTTGGGAATACAATAACCAGAATGATGGAACACTTTAAGTGGAATTCTTCTCATGTATCTAATATCCAGAAGAGGTATTATGAGCTGCTTAAAGGGGACACTCCTAAACCTTCTGCAGTACCTCCTGTGTTGGGTGTTTTGTTAGACACCTTTATAGCTGCATCTAAGTCTTCTGATTCTCAACCTTCTGCTCCAAAGAATCCTGAAGTATTCTATAAGGTTCCTGAGGATTGTCAATTCTTATTTAAGTGTCCTTCTGCTGACCCTTTGACAAACGGTTTAAGCTTTTGCCCTTTTCCATGCTTCTGCCTTCAGATAAGGATAGTAGGGCAATGGAGATGATTGGTAATACGTCTATACTGCTTCTCCTTTGGCCTTTTGGTGATCAATTACCACACCTACATAACCAGATATACTCTGGCCTTGATTGTCCAGGCTTGTCAGGTTATTTATGGCCTTCCTGGTTCTGAAGGTAAGTCTTCTGCTTTATCTGTGTTGGGTTCTAACTCTCAGGTGGCTTGCCACTCTATCAAGTGCAGATATGATGCTGCTAATGCCTATTCCAGAGCTGCTGCCTTTGAGTCTGTCATGAGATGTTACTCTTGGCTTCATCTACAGTCTTTACCTGAGGACAGGTAATGCCACTCTTGATGGTCCTGGGAGAGGGAACAGGGAAGGTTTCCCTGTTGTGTCATAATATTGTGCCTATCCTTAGGGAACCTGCTGCTGACATTAATAACATGGCTGGCACCATTTTTCCTGTCCAAAAGAAACAGAAAAACAAGCATGTATCTACTCCTCCTCAATTTTCTTTGGATAGGAGTAGTCAGGGTTTAATTCAGGCTATTGATCCTTCTTGTAAAGTAGGTTCTGGTGAAAGAGAGATTCCTCTTTTGCCAAAAAGATTCAAGACTCTGAATCTGAACATGAAGATGCAGGAGTGGATACAGTTTTTTCCCTGATATTCAGACTTAGAGGAGAACTCAGTTTCTGTCTCTCCCTGTAGGGGGGTTTCTCTTTCTCCAAGACTATTTCTAGAAAGTGCCAGTGTTTTCAATGAGAGAACACTAAGGTTTCTCAATACATCAGAAAATATTATGTATTTTTACAGAAGGATTTTTCAGAACCTATACCAATTCCTCCTGTTCTGCCTGCTTTAGAGGATGAGTGCGTTGATGCCTGCAATTTTCCTGATAGTAAGCCAGCTGCCCCTAAAAAGGCAGATGGTTTGTATAAAGTTCCTCAGCTTTTTAAAATTTTATACACTATACCCAAACCTGATCCAACAGCTATAGCTTTAGTTGATCCAAAATGTTGCTAAGTTCTTACTTAATTTCAGTCCTACTCTTTCTGATAAGGATGGGAGAATTATTGATAGGTATGGGAAAAAAGTGTGTACTTCTGCAACTTTGATTTTCAGAACTTTAAATTGTCAGGCTCATGTGTTAAAGATTGTTCTGGCTAATAATGAAAGTATGAGGAATGTCTTGTGAGAAAAACCCACTTTAAATATAACTTAGTTTCTTCTATTGCACAGGTCACTTGCTCATTATTTGCAGTGTGTGTGTGTGTGTGTGTGTGTGTGTGTATGACTCTGTTGATACTTCTGCCAGGGTTGCGGCCACTGATTCTGTTTTGAGGAGGTTTGCATGGCTTCATTCTCAGAACTTACAACATGGAGTTAAAATGAGATTTTGACTTCCCTCTTGGACAGAAATTAAGTATTTAGCCCTTCTGCTGAAAAGGTGATCAAAAAGTGTTTTTAAAAATTTCCAATGAATTTTCTATCTTCTCATTCAATTTTGGTATAAAACAGAATAAGCAGTCTTAACAAAATACAGGTAAGCAGACAATTAAGAAGAAATGGCAGAGGGATTCCAAATAGAAATCTCAAACCTCCCAAAACCAAGAACATTCCAATGAGTCTGAATGACTCTTTAAGAGACCTTGTGACCCCCTCCCACCCTGGCACCTCTTTTCTTCCAGAAAGTCTGAATCTCCATTTTTCTGTTTGGCAACTGATCGTTTCAGACAGTTAGGTACTGAAAATCATTCATCGAGGTTTCAGAGGGCATTGGGATGAAATTCCTCCTTTCCAGGTGGTCATTCATCATCCTCTAGATCAGCCTGTTTTGTTTCCACCAATTCTTCATCACATGCTCTCACAAGGAGTGATATAACCAGGTCCTGTATCCCAAGGGTAAAGGGTTAAGAAAATGTATGGAGACCAGCTCTGGATCTTTCTTTCTTAACCCTGTTTGTGATAGCAGAAGTGTAGATGGTTCAATCTGTGCCTTGGGTTGATATTGTGAACTGGCACCCCATCCCCTCTGCTCTTTGGCTTGCTACAGTTAGATCTACACCTCCCAGTTCTTCCACAGAAGAGCAAAAGAAAAAAATGAAAAAGAAAAAAACATTACTCTTAATGGCACACCAACCAGGTGGCCAGATGCACGACAGTCCCCCTCCTGCCCTAGCCATTCACATCCCATTTCTTTGCTCTGCTGTCAACCCTCCCTCAATATAATTTCTTTTAAACTGTAGCAAACACTTGCTACAGTTTATACCCTGTCTGCACAGAGCACTACATCACTTAGGCTTTAGTTAAAAAAATCTCCTTTTTAAAATGCTTGCTATAAATGTAGCAACATGCTTTAGTTAAAAAAAAATCTTCTTTTTAAACTGTAGCAAATTGCTGCTATAAATGTAGCAAACAGCTGCTACAACTTATACCCTGCTGCATGAAATGCTATAGTGCTCATGTTTTAATTAAAACAAATAAGTTTTTTTTTTTTTATTTTAAACTGTAGCAAACAATTGCTATAGTTTAGACCACATATGGAGCCCTACAGCCCTCAAGTTTGACTGCAAATGCAATACCGGCTTTTAAAAGTTTTTTTTTTTTTACTTTTGAAGATAGGTTAGTTCTTATTAAAGTAATTATATTGCCTAAATTATTTATATATTACATTTAATAGCCTTAATACCTGAAAAAAAAAATCTACTAAAGAAAATGGAGAAAATAAAATATTAACTTCATTTTTATGGTATCCTAAACAGCCAAGAATTGCTTATAAAAATCATACTAGACTTTAGAAATATGGTGGTATTACGTGGTTGGGTAGCGTTCAAAAGACATGCGTGCGTAAATGGGCGTGCCTTCTTTGAAGGTTGGGCGTCGAGCTGGCACCTTGGCATTTCGTAAAAAATCTACTGCCAATCATTAGCGGACTGGAATTCCGCTGTGGCGACCCCTTACCGTGAAAAAGCCGAAAGACCAACAACAACCTTTTCTGATATAGAATCTTACTCCATTGCTGCAACTTTTAACTCTATTATATTCTGGCTAGACTCTATACCAGACAGTGGAAAACCATTCAGGAACAGATTATATTAAATTCATATAGGTTTATCAAATATATTATATTAGAAACATATAACAATCCCTTCATATGGTTAATAAAACATTCTTTAGAAGAAAATTTATTTCAGTCCTTGGTATCTTCATATTTGAAATCAGTCCTAAAACCAGTTAAGAAATATGTTTATAAAATCCCATTGATTTTAAAATGGAAACTCTTGTGCTTTCCCATAACATATACCTGTAGATTTCTGGAAACCCATAGCAATGCTGAAATGAGTATATTAAGGAATGGGATAGTAGTGTGTATGATTGCTTTCAAAATGGAAAGTTAAGTCATTAGAGCATTTAATGAAAGATTATAAGTTAGATGAATCTGTAAATCAACTAATACTATCCATTAGAAAGAAATTAGATGAATGTGTAGATAATATGTGTGAACAGGAACAGAATGCTATTACCCCATTATATGAACATATGGTTGGTATTATTTAAGATAAATTAACCTGCAAAGGAAGTATATCCAAGTTATGTAAGTTAATTATAAATAATAATAACTTTGATGCAAAGTTTTGGAATTTTTTAGATAGTAGTGAATTAAATGACTCAATTGATATAAATAAAATTGTACTACTTAAGTCAGTTAGTCATACATCTTCAGGTTTGTACTGGAAAGTTTTTAAGTGGAAATATATACATAGAGTGTTTGTTTTTCCTAATTTAACAATCTGACTTCTTCAATTTGATGGAGATGCAATAAGGTTGTAAAATCTGATTGGGCAGATATGTTTCTGGATTGTAAGACATTAAAGCTTTATTAGGAACATATTAGTATTTTTTAAAGGATTATGGTCTGTTGTTCTTTAACTAGATCAGCAATACCAATGAATGTTCCTCTTCCATAATCTGTAAAAGCTAAACAACAAAAATGTGTTGGAGTCTCCTCACTGTAACTAGACAATTATTACAAAAAAATTGGAAGATAAACACAGTTTCATAAGTTTATAGATTAGTACTAGGCTAGCTGCCCTTGTGGGCCATTTTAAGCCTAGCCAATTACTCCATGTGGGAATTAAACCATGTAAGTTAAACATCTTAACCATTATGCCAACCTTCCACCCCTGGAAGCCATTTTATGTCTGCTAGTTTACTTACCAGAGGTGAGAATCAGGTTCCCTATTATATGAGCAAAGACGCATTCTTTCGAATGCGTCTTGATCGAACTTGAAAGCACAAAACAGCAAAATACCGAAATGGTATATAAGCAAATGCTTTCCCTGGGAAAATGTTTTATGTTATGTTTTAAAGTTTTTTTTTTCTTTTTTGGAACAGCGATTTTTTTCCCTGGGCAAAAAATTGCTGTTCTAAGTGTTTGTGATTGTAAGCTTTTGCTTACATGGGGTTGATAAATCACTGTTCGCTTTTTTAAGCATTCGCTGATTTAATATAGACCCAAGAATCAAACACTGTACTTTGTGTTTATGATTCAAATGCCTTAACCATTATACCAAAACCCTATATTCAAAGAATTTCTAATTTAACAACAATTTTATGTAGAATTGAAAAAGAAGTGATTAAAATAAGGTCTGTAAATCATATTAATGCATCTGGTTGCTGGGCTAACCTTGAAATGTTCCTTTTGAAATACCAAGATATTTGATTTGTTAACTGTATTTGATTACTTTGATGTTTTAACTTATTTCTGACACTATGTAACAGTATGTGATATTGAATTTCTTCTTTTTTGTGTATACATTGTATATATGTTAAATCAAATAAAAAATAAACACATACATGTTTCGCACTCAAGTACAGCAACTTGTATTTCAGATGCATAACTAGTCCCTTTAGCCACATGCTGCAAAACTAAGTGAAAATTAAACAAAACACTGTCTCAATTTACTTAATGTTTCACAAAAGTGCTGAGCAGTTCTAAATATCCCTGGCATTCTTTTTTATTGTTGTGCTTCATAATTTTATGTTTTACTCTTGTTTTGCATATTCATTTGTTTTACCTCATTTACAAAATGTAATGTTTGTTGAAAGTGTGTTGTCCTGAAGTATGTAAATCAAGTTTGAAATTGAAGAAGATTTGTTGTTACTATGCAAGGGATATGTTTAAAAGAAAGGATACTCAGGGTGAACATGGGGTGGGGCCAATGACTGGATGGTGGAGTTAAGAAAAGAGCTAGCAGTAGTTACTAAGGAAGATAGGGCTAGCCTGAATGCAGTTAAGGAAAATGAGGATGTAGAAAGTTAAGATGAAGCTAGCTAGAAGGGGTAGACAAGATGGTGAGGATTGGGGAAGTATATGTTAAATTATTGTGTTGGAAATTGAAAGATCAAAATAAGACAGTATTGAAACAAAAATTAAAGGAGAAGGATGTTCATAGGAAGGAAGTGATTAGAAAAGTATTTAAGGGATTACATGAGAGATTGTATGCAGTAATATGAGTGGAAGAAGTGGAAGCCATTAAATCCGAAGTTGTTTGTTTTCATCCAATTCAACCTTTGGATTATCTACCTCAGGACGTTTTTTTGAATTTGTGGAGCCAGGGCTGTGACTCCTCCCCTTCCCATAATTCCCCATTTTCCACAAAATAACTCAAATATTATTTGCCACTTCTATCAGAAGGAAATGGTCTATGAGGACTCTACTCTTCAAACTGAAATAGGTGATATCATTTATGTGTTTTTGCTTCTAGGTTTAGTTTCAGGTTTCCTTTATAGTCTTTCTTCTAGAACATTTTTAAATATCCTCCCTTAAAAAAAATCTTCTCAGGAGATTTTCTTCTGCTTTTCTTGGGTTGTCTGAGTGTCTATCATGTCTCCCACTTATCTTTATTATTGTTTGTCATTTCAGAGTTGCAAGAATTATCCTATAAACTTCTGTATTTGGTCTTCCATAATGACAGACTATCTTTGTGAATGAATCCTACCTTCCATCCAAAGGTGGCATCTGAGCTGACCCTTAATCAGAGTATCAATCTTCCAATATTCTTTCCAAAATTTTCTAATAAAGGAGAGTATACTTTGAATTTATTAGATGTTCATAGACAACTTAGATTTTATTTACACAGGACTAAGGACATTAGACAATGTGATCAGCTGTTTGTTGCTTTCTCCAAAGCAAAACTAGGCAAGAGTATATCAAAGGTCACTCTATCTAGGTGGCTTTCTGAATGTATAATGCTTGTATATAAAAAGATGGATCTATTGTTACAAAAAATGAAGCCTCATTCTACAATGGCAATAGCTGCCTCTACTGCCTTTATGTGCCGAGTTCCTATTTATGAGATTTTTGCTGCAGTGACTTGATTAACTGTTCACTGGTTTGTGTCACTGCAAGCTGGATGTACTGTTTAAATCCATACATCCTTTGGCTGCACCATTTTCAGGAATATTCTTCCTTGATACCACCTAGGTGTTTTTGTAGCATGAGAATTTGTCCCAAAAGTTAAGCTGGATGAAAACAGACAACATCAGATAAGAAAGTTATGTACTTACCATAATGGTAGATCTGTGTTTGTCTTTGTTTTCAATATCCCTCACTCCACCCCCTTTCTGAAATCATTACCTGGTGCTCCTTTTGGACAGATGGACCTTGCCAGTGACCTTGTCCTTCAGCAGCCCTTGATTGCTGTTTCATCTTTCCTGGTTAATTCTTAGTCCTTCTTCTAGGCTAGCCTATTTATGTGGAGTGCAAATTGATTTTTTTAAGGTTACAAGCAGGCACATTTGATCTGAGGTATTGTGGGGGAACATAGGGAATTGTGGGTAGGGCAGGGGTTAGAGGCCTGGATCCACAGCTTCCAAAAAAGTGTTGAGGTCAGATCCAGTCAGATCTGATAACCCAAAGGCTGAACCAGACAAAAGAAAGGCAACACAAATCTAACATTATGGAAAATACATAACTTTCTTATATCTGGAAAGTGGGAAGGCAGGTGGACCCAGTGGTTTCACCATAGTAGGCATTGAGGTTAAGGAAAACTTGGCAGTGAATGTCAATCAAATACTTGCTAAGAAGGAGATGGTGTTACACAAGGACAAGTCTGTGACAGAAGATCAAGGTAATTACAGGCCAGTCTTCCCATTTAATGCAGATGTCAATGTCTTTGACAGAATTTTTAAAGAGAACATTTGAACAATATTTGTCAAATATAAATGGGGAGGAGTGAGTAGGTTTTGTGAAGGATACATTATGACTAGATCACTGGAGAACTCATATAAACTTTGTTAAATGGGCTGAGGTACAGGGTAAAGGAGAGGTAGGGCTATTCCTGATTGACTTTCAATAGGCATTTGACAGATTAAGGGGAAGCTTCTAATTAAGTTGCTAAGTTAAGTAATCGAGGGAGGTAAGTGAATGACTGGGATGAAAACATTATATAGGAAACCATGCACATTTTAATTAATTAATATAGATCAAAGAGAGTTATTTCACGGAGGGGAAAAAAGTAAGGATGCCCACTTTCTCCAAGTCTACTTTTGTGCGTACTGTGGGTGCAGAGACGGTTAGAAGAGGGTGTGGCATTCAGGGGTTTGGAAATAAACATTTTTCCTGATGATTATATAATTTTGTTGGATAAAGAGGAGAAGCAACTGGTTGGTATTTTTCATTTTTTGGATCTTTTAATAGATAGGGGCATCAGGTCTGAAATTTCATTTTAAGAAGTCTGCAGTAGTAATAAAAGAAGAAGAATAGAGAGAACAAATAGCATTCCCATGGTCAGAGGAAGGAGATCAATGTTTTGAGTTAAAATATACTGAAAAGTAGAAGAAATAAACAAAAGAAACTGGTTGGAGGTGAAAGAGAAAGTGAAAATAAGATGGGTGGATGATCATGGAGGGTGTCTGGATGGGAGTAATAAAGTCTTTTGTACATATTCTTCATACTGATCACTGCTGCAGTAGCCTTAGCTATATGGGTTATATCCTGCCAAGGGTATAATGGCCGGACAGCTTCCAAAGCATCAGGGCACCTTCCACATGCCCAAATTGTCACACAGCTTGAGCTGAGCTGACTAAAACACAAGTTGTGAAGTTGTTCTATCTCACCATTCATTCTTACTGATGGGTTCAGAGCCGATCCTCGGCTCTGACTCAGCCAACTGCAAAAGCTTGAGGTCTTCAACTAGCTTGAGGCCAACTCCCTATCCCATGATGGACCTTGCGCTTTCCTCAGATCTCATTTGTCGCTGCAACTAGATCGGATGTTCACCAGCTCTGGCCACTGAAAAATTATAATTCTTATTCATTTGTTGGAAAGTTTCATCAGTAGATAAGTGTATATTATGTTTCCTTTCTATAGTAGTTCAGGCATTTTCTTAGTGTGCTGTTGATACTTTTTCGTTGTTTCATTGTGGCCGTATTTTTAAGCCTTAGTTATCTCCATAAACAATAGACTAGTTTTCTTGTAAGGTAGTAGTAGTTGATATAAAGCTTCGATAGCATAGGTGTGTGTGTGATTTTAGAGCCCATTTAATTTAGAGGGCTAGTACTTGTTTGTGCTTTAATAATATTGTGGCCATTTTTTGTTGTTTAGGCCTTGTTATATTGCCTTTCTGATAAGTAGTTCACTGCTGGTGTTAGTTTTAGTCTAGTTAATCTAAATAGATGTTATTTTGCTGTTTGTGTATTGGAAACAGCCCATTTATATTAGAGGGCTAGTAGGAGTTACTATTGTTTGACAAAACCTGCATATTTTCTATAGGCTTCCTTTCTTTAATTAGCTGTTGCTGTTAGTTGCTTACTATGTCTCAGCCCTCCATCACTTGGGTGTCTCCATCCTTTGATGAGCTGATTGAGCTAATCTCTCAAAGGGTGCGGGATTCCCCGGATACCATGGAGCCTGTCCCTAGGAGGCCTAATAAATTTATAACTTCTCCCCAGGACAAGACCAAAGGAGTGCCTGTTGATGCTATGGTGGTGGTGGCAGCCACCAAGAAGGAACTGTCAGAAACTTCTATGTCTCTCCATCCTCCTAATAAGGATTCTAGGATCATGGACAGATATAGTAAGCACATGTTTAGTTCAGAGCCTTTTGCTGTCTGATCACTGAACTATCTAACACACTTTACCAGGTTGCAAAGGGATCTCCTGAAAGAACTAGGAGATACTCTACAGGGTTCAGTAGCTGCAGAGAAAGTAACTTCCCAGCTAACTACCCTTAATTCTCTTGCAAACTCTTCCATGTGTCTGGTCTCGTATTCAGCTGATGGAACGAGTAAGGCAGCAGGTATAGGAATTGCTCTTAGGAGACATTCCTGGATGCACTTATGTTTCTTTGCGGAGCCCTTTAAGTCATCCTTTATTAACATCCCTTTTGATGGCTCATCCCTTTTTGGACCCAAAGTGAAGGAAATGCTTACCAGTAGTGAGCAGGATGGAAAGACTCTGTCTGCCATCAGAGTCCATTTTCCACCCCTACCAGACCTTAGCCCAAAGGTCAGAAGGGAGGGAAGATGTGGTTCCATAAAACTAGCAGAGCTTTCCAGGACACTCGTAGTGAACCCCCCCCCCTCTAGAGGCAGAGGAGGAGGTAACAATGGAAGATGCTGCCCATGTGGCAGACAAGGTGCACAAAATCAGGGTGATGGAGACCAGTTCTTTGGGAAGCCGTATCAACGCTCCTGAGAGGAGGCCCGCCTGTCCATTTCTGGAGGCAGTTGGGGGGCGCTTCTCTTTGTACCCAGATGCCTGGCTAAAAATAACAAAAGACAGCTGGATGCAAAGCATCATATCCAGAGGATACTTAATTCCCTTTGTCACTTCCCTCCCTTATAAGAAGAATCACAGACATTCCACCCAGTCACAGGGAACAACAGCCACAGAGATTCAGAGGTTGCTGGAAAAAAGAGTCATCCAACCAGTCCCAGCAGACCAAAGAGGATCTGGAACTTACTCAAGGTTTTTTTGTTCCAAAGAAAACAGGGGACTGGAGGCCCATTTTGGATCTCAGCAGACTAAACAAGTCGTTAAGAAAGACAAAATTCCAGATGGTCACACTACAGGCAATACTTCCCTTTTTAGGGAAAGACAATTGGATGTGCTCAATAGATCTCCAGGATGTGTACTACCACATAAAAATGGGCAGACCATCCAGAGATCATCTGCTCTTCCAGCTGGGAGCCAGTCATTATCAATTTCTCGCTCTACCCTTTGGTCTCATTACAGCCCCCAGAGTGTTCGTCAAATGCATGACAGTAGTCACGGTGTGAGACGTTTGGGATTCCAGGTGTTTCCATACCCTAGATGACTGGCTCCTCACTGCCACAACAAGGCATCAACTCATACAAGCAAGGGACACAACTTTGAACCTCTGCAGTCAGTTGGGGATTAGTATAAATTCTGAAAAATCTGCCTTGTCGCCATTGCAACATACTGTTTTTATAGGAGCAGAGCTAAATACCATTACCATGATCTTAAACCTTCCACCAGAAAGAGTTTGTGTTCTGCAAAAACAGGTCCAGGACCTTCTCCCAAGAGAAAAAGCCCCGGTTTCAATGATACTCAAATTGTTAGGGACAATGGTGGCAGCGATCATTGCGATTCCTTTAGGTCGATGGATATGCATGTACTGTAATGGCTCCTGTTCATGCAATGGTATTTTCAAGAACTTCCAATGTCACACAAAATCCTGATAATGAATTCCTGCAAGCAGGACCTTCAATGGTGGCTAACATCTCACCAAGTAACTCTAGGTCACCTCTTTGTTCTACCCACTCCCATAGCCATGGTAACCATGGATGCCTCCCTAATAGGGTGGAGGGGGCATTATCAGGGAAGAACAGCCCAAGGCACATGGAAGAGATACGAGGCTCACCTGCATATCAATGTCCTGGAGATGTGATCAGTACTTCTAGCGTTGCAGTCCTTTCAAGACTCTCTCTCTGGGAACTATTGCAATTCAGACAGACAATATGTCAGTGGTCTGGTACATAAACAAACAAGGAGGAACCAGATCTTATCCCGTATGTCGAGAGGCCCCGAGAGTATGGCCAATGGACAACTTCCACCCAGAGCTTTCTGATAGCAATGCACATCCTGGGGAGATCCAATGTGACAGCAGACAAACTAAGCAGGGCAATTCTATTGCCACACGAGTGGTCCCTAAAGGAAGAAGTAGAGGAAAGGATATTCTGCAGATGGTGCCAGCCTTGCTGCAATCTCTTTGCAACTCCAACAAACATGAAATGCAGCAGCTACTTTGCTCTAATTCCCCCTCTGGGGGATGCCCCAAGGGATGCACTTGTACACAATTGGCTCCTGGGTCTACTTTTTGCCTTCCCCCCTTTCCCTCTGATACCCAAAGTTTTATAGAAAGCCAAGGCTCTGGGAAGGACCATCATTCTAATAGCCCCTTACTGGCTTCGTCAAATTTGGTTCCCCTTCCTCCATCCTCATCTATTGGAAGAACCTTGGATTCTGGACCCAGTGCCAGATCTCCTGACTCATTCATCAGGGGCTCTCTTTCCTTCTCTTCAGTCCCTCAGACTGACAGCTTGGCTGCTCCAATTCCAAACATAGCCAGGATTCACAACCTCTCAGCTGCAGCTCAGCATATTTTAACATCCTCTCATAAATCGTCTACCAGGAAGTTATATCTTAGTAAATGGAAAAGGTTTTCTATATGGGCATTTCAGAACAATATTAACCCGTACCTGGCTTCAATTTCATCCATTCTGGAGTTTTTGACTAAACTTTTCAATGAAGGGGCAGCGGCAGCAGCTGTTAGAGTTTAATTGGCAGCAATTTCTCACTTTCATCTTGGTGACCAGGGGGTCTAATATCATGTCATAGACTCTCCAAAGCCTTTCTCAAGGGTACTGTTCATTTGAGACTACCCATCAAAGCTTCAGCTATGGCATGGAATCTAAATTTTGTTCTTTCCCAAATAATCCTACCCCCTTTTGAACCAGCCTCATTTTGTGACTTGAAATATCTATCATGGAAAACCATATTTTTAATAGTTATTACTTCTGCTTGGAGAGTTTAAGAGTTACAGGCCTTGTCCATTAAACCCCCTTATTTGATTTTCCATAATGACAGAGTCTCACTCAGAATGGATTCATCATTTTTACCTAAAGTTTGCTCACAGACAAATCTCAACCAATATATTGAATTGCCCGTATTTTTCCCTAAATACACTAATAAGATGGAACATATGCTGTACAAACTTGATGTTCGCAGACAACTTCAATACTATTCAGACATGACCAACCATTTCAGGAAAACAGATAAGCTCTTTGTCTCCTTTTCAGAGTCTAAAAAATGGCACTCGAGTGGCGAAAACTAAATGGTTATCAGATTGTATTTCCTTCACTTACAGTTCAGCGAATACACCATTACAACAAAAGAGAAAGGCCCACTCTACCAGAGCTGTATCTACTTCATCAGCCTTTACGGCTAAATTACCATTAGATACTATTTGTGCAGCAGCTACTTGGTCAAGGCCTCATACCTTCATCACTTATTACAAAGCAGACAAGGCCTCCAGGGACAAGGCTTCCTTTGGTTCCACTGTCTTGAAGAACATTCTCTCATGAGCCATCCGATAAAGATGATGTTTGTGATGCTTCCCATTAGTAAGAATGAACAGCGAGATAGAACAACTTCACATAAAGAAGTTATGTACTCACCATAATGTTCCACGTGAGTTGTTCATCTCGTCTTTATTCTTATGTCCCACCCTCCAACCCCCATCCAGGCTTTTTGATGACCGAGAATTTGTTTATGTCATGATTTTATTGTCTCTTATCCAGTTTCTAATCATAGCATATTAGTGGTGGTATGTAGCCTGTTGGCAGCAAACAAGATCCGAGGGAAGCACAAGGTGCATCATGGGATATGGTGTTGGCCTCAACCTGGTTGAAGACCTCAAGCTTTTACAGTTGGCCGAGTCGGAGCCGAGGATCAGCTCTGAACCCATCAGTAAGAATGAAGGAGAGATGAACAACTCACATGGAATGTTATGGTGAGTACATAACTTTTTTTGGGGGCATGAAGCCCTTCAGAGCTTTACTGCTGCCTAAGAGTACACTCCTCTGACGCTTTTGACAGTCAGCTTGCGCTTTCCTTTGCTGGGCAGATAAGTTCCCTGTTGTAAAAAAAACTTCCATTTTCTTAATTTTATTGATATTTTAATACTTTTGGCTTCATGAAAATTTTTTTAAAGCCAGGAGTGTTGCATTTTGGTGGACTATCTTGAGACTGTAATGTACTCTTAAATGGAGCACTCATTTTTTTCCTGTCAGTTTACAAGTAGTGCTAACTAATTGAAAACATATATTCTGTGGATAATTTGTGTTAATTTTTCCTTGCTAGGGCTGACAGATTGTTTTAAAGTGCTTTTACTGTGTTAAAAGTAAAAGAAAATCCCTGGGAAGATGTGCCAGGAGTAAAACAAGAAGCAATGTGAAAATAATCCAACCTAAGGCACAAAACATGGCAGACTGTCTTAAAATTCCAAGAAATGTTTTAATAAAACGAACATGGGGTTAGCGCTTTCACACTGCTTCTTCAGACCACAAAAACAACATAAAAATACATCCATATATAGTACTAACAATTAACAAATTAATTCACTTAAACAAACAGTAGCTAGTTAGTGGTGAAGACCTTTAGATTTTAAATGGAGTTTTAAAGAAACCTTCCCATTTATACCAGGTAGCTTATCAGCTTGTAGATTAAACATCCAATGTAGTTCTCTTAGCTCTGTGAAGTTCCTTAAATCACCTCCACGTTTATTCTCAGGAATCACTTCTATCCCCCTGAAAAGAAACATATGAGCAGCATCAGTTTCTAAACTATGCTTAGCTATTGCACTCCTGATATCACCCACCCAGGTACTATATAATGTTCCCTTATTCTATCATACAAAGTACGATTGCTTTTAATTTGATGAGGGGTGAAAATGCAGCTTTGAAGCAATTACGTGAGAATGTGGACATTATTATTAAATCAGCAGACAGAGGAGGAGCTGTCGTAGTTCTTGATTATGACTACTACAGAAATGAAATTATGTCCCTACTTGCTGATGAGACTGTTTATTTACCTATTGATGATGAACATGTTAAAATGCTGAAAAGCAATATTAATAGTATGCTTCGTGATTGTTTAGCTAGTCATCTGATAACCTCCACTTTATTTGATTATAACAGTGGAACATCTTCCCAGTCCCTCATTCCAAGGACTCCCTAAGATTCATAAGAATTTTTCTAATCCACCCCTCAGGCCCATTGTCTCTAGTAGGGAGTGGATTACGGAACCTTTTTCTATATTTGTTGAGAAACATCTTAGAAAAGTTTTGAATGAGGTTCCTCTTGTTTTAAGGGACATTAAGCAGTTCTTGAATGATTTTTATGCTTTTACAACACGGAATGGACCGATTACTGATTGTTGCCTAGTGACCCTGGATGTGGAATCACTCTTTACGGTGATTCCTAATATAACAGGGATTGAGATGATGAAGGGCTTTTTACAGCAGCATAGTGGTTTTTCATCAGCATTGATAGATTTATTGTGTCTGTTTTTAGAGACTGTTTTGGAAAACAATCTTCTTTCCATTCATCACTGATGGGTTCGGTTCCGAGCCCTCAGAACCGAGTCGGCCTTTTACCAAGCTTGCGCCAGCCAAAAACTCGCAAGCTAAGCTTCTACCCAGAATACCCTTCTCCCTGTTATGTCAGATCTCGTTTGCCACATAGACGTAAAGCTGCGTTTCAGCCGACCTCTCAGCTAAGTGGAAACTTATTTGATATTTTGTGTGAAAAACATATTGATATTTTGTGTGAAAAACTTATTGATATTTCTTCCTTTAGTGAGCGAATAGTATTTCTAGTGTTTTTACTACTGTCAGATCTTGATCTTTTCTTCCTTGTTCTACCCATTGGTAAACTTTCAAGTACCATTGTTGGTACGGCCTTCTCTCCTTACTCTTGTGGTATTCCTTCAATACCACAGCTGGTATTTCGCTTTTCTTTCCTAGCCTGTTAGTGTTTTTTTAGTAAGATGTTTCTGTTTTTACATAAATATACATATATATATATATATATATATATATATATATATATATATATAGTTATATGACTGTGTTTTTCTGAACTGTGTTTGACCTACTAGAACAGACTTGTTACATTTTGTTTTTAAATTATTTGTCTGTGGTGTCTGTCAAAATGTCAGATAAGAAAGGTACTTCAGGGTTTAAGCATTGTACTTCATGTAATGGCAAGTTACATAATAGTGATTCTCACGATGATTGTGTATATTGTTTGAGGGTGCCCCATCTTTCGGTGCAACCTCCCTGTGACATTTGTTAGAGTCTCAGTCAACACACTCTGAATGAGTGTAAGAATAAACTGATACTGAAAGGGTTACTTAAGTCTCCCTTTTTAGAGGCCATTTCTGCAATGGAGGTCTCAACCCCTCCTACAAAAGACAAAAAGAGGTCCCACTTGTTTCCCTCCTCACCCTCGGGTGATCAGGGTAAGCCTGTGAAATCAAAGGTCCCCAAGTTGTCCTCGAAGAAAACATCTGCCTGTACGGCTCCATCCTTGTCTGCTCTGAGCATTACGAAACCTACAATACCGGCACCAGCTTCGGCACCGATCCTGCCTCCAGCATCAACGATAGACCTCACTATGCCTACTACGACTTCGGCACCTGTGGCCACTATGGCTCAGGGCACACCTTCGATACCTTCATCTGTTATGATATTGGTACCTACCGCTTCGGCTCCAAGTGCCTCTTTAGCACCGAGCGTTTTTTCAACCAAGTTGGACTTGATCCCATTAATCTCAGTCTCAAAACTTGAGACATTGGTGCTGGTACCATGGACCTAATACTCCCCTTCCATAGATCTGTTCCTGGGCCAGATGTATAGCCTGTTCATTGACCATCCTAACTCCCCATCTGGAGTATCCACTAGATCCACCAGGAGCCTGTCAGAACAGGATATGGTCTTGTAGACCAGCTGTTGGCAGGCAGACTTTCCAAGATCCATCCGCTTGCAGACCTTGGGTTGGTTTCTCCATGGACTCCTTTTTACAGTCCTCCTTCAACCATTCTGGTTCTGAAGCTTTCTGCTCCAATGTCCTTCTTGGAACCCACCACCTCAGCGCCTATAATGGACCTTACTCCGGCTCTGGGTTTGCCCCTTTGGTCCTCAGTTCTTGTGGAACTGGTCCTTCCTCATTCTGGCTCAGGGCACGGCTCCATGTGTGTCTTCAGTTCCATCCTCGGTGCCGGTAGCCATATCTGCACCGATCCTGCTTGAGGCTCCATCAGCGGTGGCGGGTTCTTCAGATCGGGGTGTGACCCCGGTCCCGAGGTTGTCTTTCTCAGTTCCGGGCTCCCATCCCTCTTCAGGTGGGCCTGCTTTCCACGTGATGGAGAGGGCTATCACTTCTGGAAGCACCCCTTTGATGTCAGAACCCCAGTTTTTGCCCCTTGAGCTACAGCTGCCACTGACCACCTCTCTGGGGCACTGAGCAGAGAAGCTGCAGGACTCCCCTGTTCAGGGTACCCACTCTTCTGAGTCCTCCTCAGAGACCACCACTGAGGAACCCCCTCAAAAGAGGACATGCAAGAGGAAGCACATGCACTCGCCTGAGGAGTCTTTAACAGAAGATACGGATTACGATGATGGTGAAGGGTCCTCACGGTTACCTCCTGATGATCTCTCCTTCAGAGACATCCTGGAAATGCTAAAACAGAGAGGTGACTGGATGCCCTCCAGCCCTTTGTCTGAGGAGTCCGTGTTCCTGCAGACTTTCTGAGCCTGACCATGTACCTCTTGGGTGACCCCCGCCTGCCAACGAGCTCATCCAGCTCATTGTGCTGTTCATGTGGAAGAACCCTGATTCCATTGAGGTGATCTCTCGGAGACCTGAAAAAACTCTTTCCCCTCCCGAGGAGAACCTGCATTGGTCCAGAGGGTTACCAGTCAACGCTATGGTGGTGGCAGCGGCCACGAAAAAGGACTTGGCTGAGGAGAGTCCCACTGTCCACCCACTGAACAGAGAATTCTGGGAGGTGGACAGACTTGGGAAACGAGTTTTTGCATCAGGGACCTTTGCCATATGGTCTCTGAACTATTTGGCACATTTTACGAAGCTCCAGAGGGACTTGATCTCTGAACTGTCTGGGACACTCACAGGAAAGGTGTCTGACAAGGTCAGGGACAAAGTGGCCTTGCAGCTCACAACCCTGGAATCAATCTTCAACTCGTCCATGAGGTTGCTATCACATGCGACCGAAGGGGCGGTTAGAGGAGCGGGTTCAGGCATTGTCATGAGGCGTCATGCCTGAATGCACATTTGTGACCTTGTGGACCCCTTTAAGTCTTCCTTTTTGAATGCTCCCATCAAAGCATCATCCCTTTTTGGCTCCAAGATGAAGGACATGCTAGCCAGGTGAGAGCAAGATGGCAAGAACTTATCTGCCGTAGGCCTACTGTTTTCTTTCTCCAGGAATCAGAGGAGTGGGAAAATGTGGCACAAAAAATCTCAAGTACCTTTCCCTGCTGCACATGGTGATGATACCCCCAGGGGCAGAGGGGGTAACAATTCCAGAAGACGCCCCTGCAGAGGCAGAGGGGTTCCTTGTAACCAAGGCTTCAGGGACTCCTTTTCTGGACAGCTTTACCAGCGCTCCTGAGGAGCAGCCCGATTGTTTACCTCTGGAAGCAGTCAGGGGTCATTTTTCTCTGCACCAAGCTGCCTAACAATCTATTACCACCGATCGTTGGGTGCAGAGTATAATCACCAGAGGTTACACCATCCCCCTTTCCTGTCAACCAAACCTTCCAGAAAAACTTCCTAACATTCCACCCAGTCAAAGGAAAGAAGCAGCTTCAGTGATAATAAAGCTGTCTCAAAAAAAGAGTCATCCAACCAATCCCACCAGACCAAAGCAGATCCGGATTCTACCCAAAATTCTTTTTGGTGCCAAAAAGGACAGGGGACAGGGGACTGGAGACCAGTTTTGGATCTCAGCAGCTTAAACAAGTCTGTCACCTAAACCAAATTCTGGATGGTCACGGTTCAGTCCATTCTCCCTTTTTTAAGGAAAGGTGATTGGATGTGCTTGATAGATCTCCGGGATGCATATTACCACATCAAAATGGACAAATGCTCCAGGGGTCTGCTTTGCTTCTGGCTAAGGGCCAGTCACTGTCAATTTTGTGCCCTGCCATTCAGTCTTTCTACAGCCCCCAGAGTGTTCACGAAGTGCATGGCAGTGGTCACAGCTCATTTGAGATTACAAGGATTCCGGGTGTTTCCATATTTGGATGACTGGCTCCTCACCGCCCCCACCGAACATCTTCTGGTAACAGCACTGCATTATACATTCTCCCTGGCAAAAATTTTGGGAATAACAATACATTACTCCTATGCAACAAATAGAATTCATCGTAGCAGTTTTCAATACCCGGTCCTCTCTAGTGTCACTCCCAATCTACAGACTCCAGTGATTGAGGCTCGAGCTCTGTGTGATACTCTGTCAAACAAATGTTTCAGCAAGGAGGTTCTTCAGGCCCTAGGATCCATGGCAAGCTTCAATTCTGATAGTGCCACTGGTGAAGCTACACATGTGAATCCTGAAATGGCTCCTTCTTTCTCAGTGGTTCCTGCACTCCCTCAGTTACCAGATTCACATAACCAACTCCTGCAAGCAGGACCTTCTTTGGTGGATGAGGCCAGTTGCAGAACTCTGGAGTCACCCATTCCATTCCCCTCAGCCTATGGCCATTGTGACCATGGATGCTTCCCTGATCGGGTGTGGGGGCCATTTCCAGGGAAAGACTGTCCAAGGCACATGGTCCACCTTAGAGGCCAACCTGCATAGCAACGTTCTAGAACTGAGAGTGGTGCTGTTAGTGTTGCAGGCTTTTCATCCGGTTCTCCCTTCTGGGACAATTGCAATTCAGTCAGACAACGTCAGTGGTCTGGTATATCAACAAGCAAGGAGGAACCAAGTCCTATCCCCTGTCTCGAGTGGTCATGTGAATTTGGCATTGGGCGATGGCTTCCAACCGCTTTCTGATTGCAATGCATATCTCAGGGAGGTCCAATGTAATTGTGGACAAACTAAGCAGATGCATCCTCCTGCCTCACAAATGGTCTCTCAACCCCGAGGTAGCGACAGAACTCTTCAGCCACTGGGCCCAGCCTTGGTGCGATCTTTTTGCCTCCCCATCGAACAACATGCGCAGCAGCTATTTCACCCTGTTTCCCCTGGAGGGAGAGTCCCCAAGGGATGCTCTGATCCATGATTGGCCCATGGGACTTCTTACGCTTATCCTCCCATTCCTCTGATTCTACAGTTCCTAAGGAAAGCTCTTTGGTTGAGATGCAAGGTGATCCTCATAACCCTGTTCTGGCCTCAACAAGTTTGGTTCCCTTTCATTCGGCCTCACCTAGTATGTCTGCCATGGATTCTGAACCCTCTTCCAGATTTGATTACTCACCCCCAAGGGTTGAACTATCTGAATCTGTCCAGTCTGACGCCAATGGCTTGCATTCTCCACTTCCGTTAGTTGACAGGCAAGCTAATCTCACCTCACCAGTTTGGGGCATCATTCTGGCCTCTCATAAACCATCCACCAGAAGACTTTATCAGGATAAATGTAAAAGGTTCTACACCTGGTCAAAGGATAACATGCTACACCCATATTCGGCCCCAGTGACTGCAGTTCTACAATACCTAAGTTCATTGATGATGGAGCTTCTGCCTCTACCATACGAGTACACCTGGTGGCGATTTCTAATTTCCACAATGGTCGAGATGGCATCCCTCTCATCTCCTTGCATCTATGTAAAGCTTTCCTCAAGGGAGCTTCTCACATCAGGCCTCCATTTAGACAGCCTGTGGAACAATGGACCCTCACTTTAGTCCTTCAGTCCTTGACTCAACCCCCCTTTTAGCCCACAGCAAAGTGTGACCTAAAGTTTTTGTCCTGTAAATCTTTGTTTTTGGTAGCTATCACATCAGCCAGGTGAGTTTCGGAGCTGCAGGCATTGTGTATCAAAAGGCCCTATCTTCCATAAATACAGAGCATCACTCTGGACAAACCCATCCTTCCTGCCCAAAGTTGTTTCTGATTTTTCCATTAACCAGACCATTGATCTACCAGCGTCCTTTCCAAATTTTTCCAATAAAGGAGAGTACTGCCTACATTCCTTAGATGTGCACGGGCAGCTGAGATTCAACCTAAACAGGACCAAGCCTATGCGTAAATCTGATCAGCTTTTCATTTCCTTTTCTGGACCTAGAATGGGAAGTCCTGTTTCCAAGGTTACATTATCAAAATGGCTAAGGGACTGCATATGTTTTATCTATTCTCTCACAAAAGAACATGTGCCTAAGGTTAAAGCCCATTCCACAAGACCTATGGCAACATCTATAGCCTTCCATTCCAGAGCTTCCATGGATGAAATTTGCTCAGTGGCCACTTGGGCTAAACCTCATACCTTTATCAATCATTACAAATTGGATTTGATCTCCAGAGGGAGAGCTGGCTTTGGCTCAATGGTACTCAGGAATGTTCTTCCATGAAAGCCGCCCATGGACGTCAAGGTAGCTTGGGATTCTGTCCCATCAGTGATTAATGGAAAGACAATTAACATCAGATAAAGAAGTTATGTCTTACCATAATGTTCCATCTGTGTTGTTGATCTTCTTTCATTCATCACATCCCACTCTCCTTCCCCTGCCCAAGGCTCCTGGGGGATGCTTTGGGTCCAAGTGATGTCCTACGGTATTTGCACATAAGTGGCCTCGGCTTTAGTTCTCTATCTCTAGCAAACTCGATCTGAGGTAACAGGGAGAAGGGCATTCTGGGTAGAAGCTTAGCTCAAGAGCTTTTGGCTGGCGCAAGCTTGGTAAAAGGCCGACTCGGTTCCGAGGGCTCCGAACCCAACCCATCAGTGATGAATGAAAGAAGATCAACAATACAGATGGAACATTATGTTAAGACATAACTTCTTTTTTCATGTTTGAAGATGTCATTTTTTTCTCCAGAAGGTTGGCATAGCTATGGGCACGGCCTGTGCCATTAGCTACGCCAACATAGTTCTGGCTTCTTGGGAAGAGAAATATGTTTTCCATGGACATGAATACATGCATTGTATTATGTTTTATAGAAGATTTAAGGATTACATATTTTTGCTGTGGCAGGGTTCCTCTGAAAGTCTGCATGAGTTTATTACCTATATACATACTACCACCTGTTTCTTGAAATTTACCAATAAACAGTCCTTATTTTCCATAGATTTTTCTGATGTATTTATAGACAGAGATGCTAATGGTTGTTTCAATACAGGACTTTTTAGGAAGACCTGTAGACGTAATGCAGTTTTACAAAGGGATAGCATGCATCCTGCTTTTATCTATACGAATATCTTAAAAGACCAAACTCTACAGCTGTCACGACTGAATAATCTTTATCAGAGATTTGACAGTGATTTAGCTTGCCTAACATCTGAGTTTAGACAGAGGGGATATGGGGAGAAAGAAATTGTGGATGTTTTCAGTTTAGCTAGGAGCCAAAGGATTAGTAAAGCTAGGCCATATTTTTTGGATTTGGCTATACTTCAGAATGACACTTCCAGTATTCGAAGGGATGATTCTAATAGTCTTCCCATCACTCTATATTTTACCAGTGATGTGGAAGTAATACGTAGAGTCATTAGGCGTAATTGGTCTATTTTGCAAACTGATGAAGCCATAGGAGAAGTGGTTGGTGATAGACCCAGATTTAGATATAAGAATAAAAAGTCATTGAAGAGACAGTTGTGTTATAAGGTACATCAGGGTTCAAATAAAGGCCCTGGTTATGTACAGGGCACAAGAAAGTGCCATAGATGTTTTGTTTGTGTCTTTCGGCGTTTCCCAGTTAGGGGTCGCCACAGCGGAACTCCGGTCCGCTAATGATTGGTACTTGATTTTTACGTGCTGAGTTACCAGCCCTAATGCACAACCTTCAACGAAGGTACGCCCATTTACGCATGTCTCCACGCAGAAGATGCTCTAGCTGAGAATCGAACCGGACAGCGTGTTACTGTGAGGTGACAACGCTACCGTAGCACCACCACAATTTCTGTAAATACACAGAGTTTTGTGATACATTCATTCACCCTCTTACTGGTTATGTATATAGGTTTAAGATTTCAACAGATTGCTGAACCCCTAACATAATTTACCTTGCAACTTGTGTTGGATGTAATTGTTTCTATGTGGGTAAAAGCAATCGTACTTTGTATGACAGAATAAGGGAACATCTATATAGCACCTGGGTGGGTGATATTAGGAGTGCAATAGCTAAGCATACTTTAGAAACTGATGCTGCTCATATGTTTCTTTTCAGGGTGATAGAAGTGATTCCTGAGAATAAACGTGGAGGTGATTTAAAGAACTTCACAGAGCTAAGAGAACTACATTGGATGTTTAATCTACAAGCTGATAAGCTACCTGGTATAACTAGGAAGTTTTCTTTAAAACCCCATTTAAAATCTACAGGTCTTCACCATTAATTAGCTACTGTTTGTTTAATTGAATATATTTTTTTTTAATTGGTAGTACTATATATGGATGTATTTTTACATTGTTTTTGTGGTCTGAAGAAGCACTTTGAGTGTGAAAGCGTTAACCCCATGTTCATTTTATTAAAACATTTCTTGGAATTTTAAGACAGTTTGCTGTGTTATGTGCCTTAGGTTGGATTATTTTTACATTGCTTTTACTGTGTTGTTTTCTGTCAAAAAAGTAACTTTTGTGGACTGACAGTTTTATCAGCACTTGCTGCTTGCCTTCCTAAAAAAAATAGGCATCATTTTCAGCTTGACCATGGAACAGACTGCCAGCCCATGATCGGTCTTTCTTCAAGCCACAAAAAGAAAAAAGTTAATCAAACAACCTTTCCCACCACAGCAGGTTAGCAGTTTGCTTCAGCCACAGGTGGGTGACTCTTCTGTGGCCATTTGTAGTACATTAGACCACTCATTTTTTTACCCCAGATCCCTCTTGTATAGCACCTACAGTCACTGCGGACTGAGGGTTAGCCACGTCCTCTGCAGCTGATGGAGTCCCCTCAGTGGGCAAGGACAAGCAACTCTTGTCGATCCTGGGAGATGGAATAGGGAAGGTTTCCCTGTTGTGTCAGAATGCTGTGCCCATCCCTGGGGAAGCAGCTGTTGCCATTAGTAACACAGTCGGCTTCATTTTTTTCCTGTCAAAAAAAAAAAAAATAGAAAAAGAAGCATGTATATACAACTCTTCAAATATCTTTGGTCAGAAGTAGTTTACTGAGCTTGACTCAGAGTTTAATACCGCCGGTTGGTTCTTCTTGTAAAGTAGTTTCTAGTACAAGAAAGGGATTCCTCTTTTCCTGAAGAGACTCAAGATTCTGAGTCTGAACAGGAAGATGCAGGGACAGATTTGTTTGTTTTTCTTTCCCTCAGAGTTCTGATTTAGCCTCGGAGGAGACCTCAGTTTCTGATTCTCCCTTTGGGGGTTTCTCTTTTCTGAGACTATTACTAGAATGTGCCAGTGTTTTAGTGGAATAGCACTGAGGTTTCTCAGTCCCTCAGAAAATACTATGAGTTGTTACAGAAGGATTTTCCAGAATCTACACCCACTTCCTGTATTCAGTTTTCCTGATAGTCAACCAACTGCCCGTAAAAGGCAGATAGGATGTATAAAGTTCCTCAGTCTTTTAAATTTTTTATACAACATTCACAAATCTGACTCAACAGATATAATCTTAGTTGATCCCACTGCTGCTAAGCTCTTAGTTAATTCCAGTTCTACTCCTTGTAATAAGGACAGGAAAGTTATTGATACGTATGGAAAAAAGTCTATATTTATGCAACTTTGATTTTGAGAATTTTGACATGTCAGGCTCACATGTTAAAGTTTGTTCTGACAAATTGTGAAAGTATGAAGAATTTTTTATTTGCAGTTTCTTCCTCACAGGAAAAATATTTAAATAACATAGTTTCTTGTATTGCGCAAGTCACTACTTACTGTTTGCAGTGTGTGTATGACTCTGTTGATACTTTTTCCAGGCTATAACCACTGGTACTGTTCTAAGGAGGTTTGTGTGGCTGCATTCTCAGAACCTTCCAGATTATCTTAAAATGAAATTTTAAATTCTCCTTTGGATAGAGAGTTAGTGTTTGTCCACTCTGCTGCAGAGGTGACAAAAAAGTGTGATGAAAAGGGCAAGCTCATCCAGGGAATCTCTTAAGATTTTTCTGCTCGCCTTTTCCAAATTGTTCACATCATTTTCTTTCTCCTCATCCAGTTTTGCCAAAAAAGGAAAAAATAGTCTTCACAGAATTCATGTAAACAGATATTTAAGAAGAAATGCAAGGAGGTTCCAAAAAGAAGCTTTAAACCTCTCAAAACCAAGGACAGTCCAACAAGTCTGAATGACTATTCAAGACATCTTATTAACCATTCACACCCTGGCCCCCATTTTTCTTCCAGAAAGTCTGAATCTCCATTTTTCAGTTTGGCAACAGATTGTTTCAGAAAAATGGGTTCTGAAAATCACTCTTCAAGGTTAGAGATGACAGTGGGAGAAAATTCCTCCTTTCCAGAGGGTCATATTTATTTATTTATTTATTTAACATTTGTTTACCAGGAAAATCTGACTAGGACAGAACCTATTTTCAGCAGAGGCCTGGGGAGAAACACTCCAGATGCATGTTTTTGGAATGTGGGAGGAAACTGGAGTACCCAGAGGAAACCCACGCAAATACAGGGAGGACATGCACACTCCACACAGAAGGCACTTCAGCCAAGAATCAAACCAGTGAACCTCTTGCTGTTAGGTGACAACGTTAACCGCTGTACCATTACACCACCCATTGGATAGTCATTCCTCATCTTCCAAATCATACCCTTTTGTTTCTACATGTTCTTCATCACATGCTGTTCGAAGGAGTTATAAAACCAGTTTCTGCTTCCCAGGTGGGGAATATTTTTTATTTAAAGATGTTCCTAGAGCCAAAGAAAGGAAATGCTTGGAGACCAGTTCTGGATCTTTCTTTCCTAAACCTGATTGTGATTGTGCCCAAATTCGGAATGATGTCACTTCACAACCTTTTGCATTTTCTTCCTCTTTCATGTTTCTTGGTAACACTAGACTTAAAACTTTCTTATCTTCGCATCCCTATTCATCTAGACTTCTAATGTTTCTTAAGGTTTTGTGTGTCCAGATCACATTATCAGTTCTATGACATACCCTTTGGACTATCCACCGCACCAAGAGTGTTCACAAAGTTATTAACTCCTGTTAAAGCTCATTGCAGTCTGCAGGGTATCACCATTTTTCCATAGTTAGATGGCTTGCTTATCTTTGTGTAGTCTTTTTCAAAATATCAGGAATCTCTCTCTCTCTCTGTCTTTTTGTGAGAGATCTCTTACACAAGCTGGGATTCTAAGGGAACATTCAAACATCTTTCTTGACTCCCTCACACTGGATTGTTTTCCTGGAATGTCAACTAGACACTTCAGTTCAAAGAGCTTTACTTGCACAGGAAAAATACATCTTTATTTAGATCTATTTCTAATGTTTTCCACAGAGACATCAGTCACTGAGAGGTAATGCCTCAGGATTTTGGGACTCATGTCATCTGTGATTCTTATGATACCCCTGGCAAGATTTCACATGAGAAAGATACAATGGTATCTGAAATCTCTTTGATCTGAGCATCAGCACCCTTCCTTTCGAATCCCAGTGCTGGTGTTTGTCAGAAGAGAAATCTTTTGGGGAGACAGCAGATATCCTTAAATCCAGGTTGCCCCTTATCCCTGCTCCAAAGCAGTCAGTCACCACACATGCTTTGAACTTTGCTTGGGGAGCAATTTCATGAGGGATAAAAGTACAGAGCATGTGGGACACCAAGGACAGGTGCAAGCATTTAAATATCAAGTAGGTACTTGTCCTGATCACGACACTAAACTCTCTCAACCATTTTTGGTCCCTGGGTCCTCTTCAAGTGGTTACAGACAATACCACAGCCATGTGGCACACCAACATGCAATGATGAACTAGGTCATACCCCCCTTTGCAGACCAGCCATATTAGCTTGGGATATGGCTTCACAGCACAATCTCACTCTACAGGTATCCTAGAATTCAACAGAGAAAAACTGTGTGGCAGACAAGCTAAGCAGGATCAGAGCAGACCCACACGAATGGAATGGAAACTAGATCAAGGGATCTTCCGAGATTTGATTCAGTTGTGGGGAGTTCCTCAAGTAGACCTTTTGGCCTCCTCTCTGAAAAATCAACTGGCAAAATTCTGTTCCAGGACTCCATGCAGAAGATCTGTAAGACAGATGACTTTTCTTTTCTTTAGACAGGAATATTCCTGTAACTGAGACCAGTTGGCATAATGGTTAAAGTCTTTGCTTCCCAAGGTGTTGAGTGAAAGCTGCAAGTAAAACCACTCAACCTAACCTCTGGCCAATGCCTGTCTGGAGTTTGCATTTTCTCCCTGTGTTTCTCTGGATTTTCTCCCATCTCTGAAAAACATGCTGAGTGTTTTCATGTCAAACTCACCAAAGAATGGAGCCATGGGCAACAGCACAAACTCTACATGGTGCCCTACAAATCAACCACTTTGGGTATCTACTGTGGTGCACAGTATCATTGTGATAGGACAACACAGAACACAGACTGCATGCCATGGCAGGGCTAGTTTTCAATGGTATAAATTATGTTCTAGGTGAATCAGTCATGTTTGGTCATGTTGAGTAATGTCGCCAAATGGGCATGGGTATTTGACAGTGATAATGTGGGTTGAGGACCCAGCCTACTCAAACCTATGCCAGGGACCCATGCTAACAGTGGGAGGGGTGTTTGTGCCCCTATTGGCCAGTGTGAGCCCACCATAAAGCCCAGCAACCCTGGTTCAATAAGCTAACAGTCGGCTGGTGTCCACTTGCACAGTGATTGGGTTATCTGGAATACCTCTGTTGAGTGAAAGCTGCATGTAAAACCAATCAACCTGCCAAACATGAAATAAGACTTGCTACACTCAAAGTATGTTCAGCTTGTAAGTGGATGACATGATGGTAAGGAGGAGGCTGGACATCCTCTGTATTCAGGAGATGAGATGGAAGGGCATTGCAGCAAAGCCAGTTAGCTTGGGATCCAGAGTCTACTGTTCAGGTGGAGGACAGGCTAGAAATGGTGTGGGAATTGTGGTGAGGAAGAAGCTTCAGAAGACAGTGAGGGATGACATCAGAATTAGTGACAGACTCATGGCAGTCAGACTCCATCGTAATGATAGGTCACTATTAATAATCTCAATCTGTGCTCCTCAGCAGGGTTATGATAGTGAGGAAAAGAGTCCATTCAGACAGCAGTTGCAGGACCTACTAGATAAAGCAGGCCAACAGGAAATAGTGTTAATAATGGTGGCTTGAATGCACATATTGGAACAGACAGAACAGGATATGAGGACTGCTTGGATCCACATGTGTGGGGCAACAGGAATAAAGAAGGAGAGGCCATTCTAGATTTCTGTCTGGCCAATGGCTTGATATTAGCCAACACATGATTCAGAAAGAGTGATAGTCACAAGATAACATACAAGACTGACCAGCATGCAACATGTGTAGACTTCTTCCTAGTAAGGAAAGGGCATTGGGATAGAATCAGGGATTGAAAAGTCATCCACAGTGAAACAGTCATCCCTCAGCGTAAACCACTGGTTGCCAAAATCAGCAGCAAGCAGTGGTTAGAGAAGACTCTAAGGTCAACAGAGACCAGATTGAAGACCTAGAAGGTGACTGGAGTGAAGGCATAACAGTTCAAGGAATTACTCAGGGCTCTTACATTTCAAGAAAAAGAGGAAATAGGTGGAGCTGAAGAACAGTGGCAGTGCCTATAAACAGCATATGTGAGGAATACAGAACAGGTATATGGTTGAGCCAGGTATGGAAATAAGGTACCCAAGGAAAGCTGGTGTTGGTGGAATGCAGAAGTCCAGGAAGTAATCAAAAGAAAGGAGTTCAGGCAAAAGTGTGAGATAGAAATGACGGCCCAGGCTAGGAAGGAATACTAGTTGTCTAACAAAGAAGCTAAGAGAGCAGTTGCAATAGCAAAGAACAAGGCATCAGAAAGACTCTGGGACAAAGAAACTATATCTGGCTGCAAGGCAAAGACAGAAGGATAAAGAAGATAGTCAGAGACCCTTCATAAGAGATGACAGCAACAACCTGCTCACTAGCCCACAGGACAGCAAAGGCAGATGGAAGAAGTACTACCAGCAGCTTCTGAATGAAGAAAATCCCACAAAAGATGTACTGCCCCAGACATAGCTTATGGTGAGAGAAGAGGACGAGCCCACCATAGAAAAAGTAAGAACAGCACTAAGGAAAATGAAGTCGGGGAAAGCAGGAGGCTCAGATGAGGTCACAGCAGATATGATAAAGATGCTGCACGAGAAATGGGAGAAATGGCTCCTGAGAGTACTCATAGCAGTGTGGAGAGACAGATGTATCCCAGATGACTGGAGAATAATCATATTAGTAGCCAGTGTTCAAGAGCAAATGGGACATTCACAACTGTGGGCAGTACAAAGGTATCAAACTCCTGTCGCATTGCATGAAAGTTCTGGAGAGGATGATAGATAAATACGCAAAGTAGTACATAGGAAAATGAGAGATGAGCAGTTCAGATTCAGATCAGGATGCAGCACAACTGACCCGATGCTTCTAGTGAGGCAGATGGTTAAGAAGAAGCTAGTGATGAGGAGAGTCCAACTGAGCATTCCTAGACTTGGAGAAAACATATGACAATGTCCCAAGAAAGATGATTTGGGAAGTCCTGCAGTCACTGAAATGTTGGTAGAGTTAGTGCAAGCTATGCAGAAGGACCCAATGACTCAAGTACGAACAGTGTTCAGTATCACAATGGGGTTCCAAGTGGGAGTGGGTGTGCACCAGGTTTCAACTCTGAGCCCACTGCTGTTCATGTTGGTGATGGACTACCTTAGCAAACAGGTTGGAGAGGACAGATCAACAAGGTTGCTGTATACAGACAATGTGGCATTGCAGGCAGACTCTTGAGCAAGAACTTAAGCAAAAGATAGGGGAATGGAATGCAAAACTGAAGGCACATGGGATGAAACTGAGTACATATAAGTCAGTTGTAATGGCAGCAAATGGTGGAGTTCAGGAGAAGCTGAGAATTGAGATAGAAGGAAAAATAGTGGAACAGGTTAACAGCTTCAAGTATCTGGGAGGGGTGGTAGAGGAGAAGGAAGTCTGAATGAGGTGGTCAAACCTAGAATCAGAGGGGGCTGCAGCCAACTGGCACAGAATGTCAGGTGTAGTAGATGACAGAAGAATTCCAAAGAAGCTGAAGAGTAAGGTGTACAAAACAGTGGTGCAATCAGTACTGCTGTATGGTTCGGAAACATGGGCAGTAAAGGCAGAACAGCTGAAGAAGCTAGAGGTGATGGAGATGAAGTGACTTGAGACAGGTCCTAGGATGCACACTGTGGGAAAGATGAAATGAGGACATAAAAGCAAAAGCCATAGTAGCTCCCATTACAGAAGAGCAGATTACGATGGTTTGGGCACATGTGCAGAAAAACAGCAGACAATCTGGTGAATAAGATTTGGGACAAACAGGAAGAAGGCAAGAGGAAACAAGGGCATCCAGCAAAGAGGTGGATGGATTGTGTGAGAGAAGACCTGCAACAGCCAGGCATGAGTGTTGAAGAAGGTAGGAGAGTGGCACTGAGTAGACAGAGGGAAGGTGACAACTGACACAACACCCCAACCCCATGTAGAAAATGAGAAACAAAACGGGATTGATGATGATAATGATGAGAGAGAAATGCTCCTGTATGCCTTTCCACTAATATCCAGGGTACTTATGAAGATTCAAAAGGAATACCCCAAGATCACTGTGGCAACTCCCTTTTGGCCCAGACAACTGTGGTTCTCCCTACTTTTGGAAATGGCCTGAGCAATTGCCACACGCTTTCTCACAGACTGGATCCACTCATACAAGAACAGGAGGTGTTTGATACATCCTGACATCAGTCATTTTCAGTTGACTGCCTGGATGATAGGGTCTTAATTCCTTTTAGGTACCTGTTTACTGAGTATGTGCAACAGTTACTAATGGAGGTAAGAAAGCCTGCTACTAGAAAATCTTATATCAGCAAATGGGGAATGTGCCAATAACATAACCAGCACCTATTCAGGGCTAGTTCTCTGGATTTACAAGATCCATGTGGGTTGCTATCCTATGGCATTTCTTATTCCCCTGTTAAGGTTTATTTATTGGCCATTTCAGCATGGCTGCCCATGGATCCTCCTTTTTTGATGCAGCCTCATGTCAAAATGTTCTTGAAAGGGATTTTGCATAGAAGGCCTCCAAGAAAACTGGTGGCTCCTCTTTGTGATCTTAATTGTGTGTTAGAGAAGCTACAACTTGCTCCATTTGAACCAACTAATCTGGCTGACTTGAGGTCTTAAAATGGAAAACAGTTTTACTGACTGTTCCAACCTCTACTAGAAGGGTTTCCATGGTGAGTCAACCCTATCTCATTTTCATAGAGACAGTGTTTCTTTGAGAACTAATTCTTCCTTTATGCCTAAAGTGGTATCTAAGTTAGCTTTAAAACCAACTATTTATCTCCCCATTTTCTTTCCTGATCCTAAAAATGAGGGAGAAAGGATACTGCATACCTTGGATGTCCACAGACAACTCAGGCACTGTCTTGACAGAACTAATTATTTCAGATCTTTGGAACAATGTTCATTTCTTGTGAAGGTAAGAAGAAGGGACAACCTGTGTCAAAACAGACTATTTCCGAATGGTTGTCTAAGGCTATTACCTTTTGTTATACTCACCATAACAAATGTATTGCAGGCAGGGTCAAGGCCCACTTTATCAGGGCCTTAGGTTCATCTATGGTGTTTTGGAAAGGGTTGTATTCTAGAAGCACTCTAGAATCATCAATGTGGTCCTCTGTACATACTTTTTTACAAAGCACTACAATCCTAATTACTTTTCTAGGTCCAGATCAAGTTTTGCTAAGATCATTCTCCAGGAACTCCTGGACTCTTCTCCTTCCACTCCCAAATGTAGTTAGCTACATTCAGCTACTTTACTTTCTAAATTTTAATGATCTTGGGAAAGTTGAAAGACATAAACTAGCAAAATGTTACTTGCAAAAGTGAAAGACATTTCTTAAGTATTTCAAAATGCCTGCAGCCTTTACATTGGATGATACCAAAGATGTTAGACTATTTAAATTATCTTTTTAATTCAGATTTGGCTGAGTACTCAAAGTTCATGTCTCTACATCCTCTGCTTGTGTATCCCCTTCCTCACACATAGCAGAACAACCTTCTATTAAGACCTTCCTAAAGGAAGTTCTTTAATTAACACCACTGAGTGGATGTAGCATTTTCTGTTGGGATTTGAACTTCAAGTTGTGCAATTGACTTTACCTTCCTTTGAATAAAAAAATACAGTATAGTTAAAATGCATGCTAATGAAAATGCCTTTCTGGTCTGTTGTATCCAGCAGAAGGATTTCGGGGTTACAAGATATAATGTGCAAATCATCTTATTTGGTACTCTTCCATGAAAGGGTGTCAATGAAAACAAAGCTGTTGCTCATGCCAAAAATTATATTCATTCCTAAATTATATTTTTCTGTAGCTCTTAATAAGATCTTTCAGCTGCTAATCATTTACCCAGACTATTCAATTGATAGACAATATCATTTTCATTTCCTGGATTTACATAGCTAACTCAAATATTCTGATAAATGGACTAAAGAATTCGGAAAGACTGATAAGCTTTTTGGACTAAAGAATTCAGAAAGACTGATAAGCTTTTTTTATTTCTTCCACAAAAGGTAAAAAAAGCCTACCAGTCACTACAATGGTTTTATATATGCAAATGGACCACTGTATTAGTTGTTTGCCGTAGCATGTGCAATGTGCAGGGCACAATAAGAGATTGTTCGACTACGACAATAGTTACAAACATAGCTTATTTCTGAAATGTTTCTACATTATACATTTTAGAAGCAGCGACCTAGTCTAATAAACACGTGCACACACACACACACACACACACACACACACACACACACACACACACACACACACACACACACAGATGTTCTGGTCAACAGTATTGCTGCTATTCTAAGGGCAGTGTCTTATTATATTTACAAGGCCTTATGAGGCCAAAGGATGCTCAAAGAACTGGAGAAAACTCACAGCTGCACTAACTATACATGAGGGGGGTGGGGAGTGGGGAGTGGGGGTGCACATCAGAAGTCCAAGTATTATAACTGTGATCCTCAGAACAGTGAGAATTTAAGTGCAGATGGGGAGACTATATACTAATCCCAAGACTGCAGTATCTTGGAGGATCCATCCTACTCCAAAATATAGTAGGATGGGTATGACCCACCACACACACTAAAACAATCTAAAAATATAGTTGTGAGATCCAGGATTTGCCGTTTGTTGTCAGAA
Organism: Protopterus annectens; assembly: GCF_019279795.1. Taxonomy (NCBI): domain Eukaryota; kingdom Metazoa; phylum Chordata; order Ceratodontiformes; family Protopteridae; genus Protopterus; species Protopterus annectens. Next base: position 603,148,853 of record NC_056732.1, read on the forward strand.
TCATAGTTTATTTTTTTAGTGTCAGGATTTGCAGTATTTGGTTTTACACTTCTGATAGAGAGCCATAGATGAGAGTCATTTGCATCAACCATGGTTCATTAGAACATTGGTACAAGACCAGTGTTGGTCTTCACAGAGACAAACGCACTGCAGATGAAACTTATGATGTGGGTAAACCCAACTGTTAGGATTTACTATTAAAGAAACTTCTCATTAAAAATCTAATGTTGTGATAAGTGTAGTTTCTCGCAACTGTTACTTCATAAATCAGTACTCTTTACTGATCATAACATAAATATCTGTTGATGTGGTATGAATGAGAAACTTGTTTTGGAAAAGGAAAGTGAACATGTAATGGCACTGTTTTACATAATTAGTTTGTTCAAGACTGTAGATCTAGTTTAATTTTGGAAAGGAAATTTTGGAATTACATGACAGCAAGTGTGAATGGTGGAAAGACGTTATGTAAGACAGAGTATTGTCGCAGAGCATGAAGAGGCAGTGAAGTAAAATAAATGTAAGGTTTATTGTAGGTGTAAGAAGGTGTTACAGTACTGGTATAATTGAAAAGGAAAACTAATGTGAATGGAGGTAAAGAAAAGGACACAATTAGCACAATGGCAGAATATAATAGAAAAGTTTTGTGTTAGGTGAGGTTTTAAGCATGAACCATGTGAGCTAATATGGAGGTTTTTATGTTATCCCAAAGTTTTGGAAGATACAACAAAGAAACAGATGGTGATATCATTTGTAGAAGCCCCTGGAGTGTTCATTACATTCACAGATGGTATGACTGGCCAAGTTCCAGGAAAAATGGCAAACAATTTGGGAGTGAGTATGACTGCGATAAACAAGAATAAGAGCCCGAGTCCAAAAGACTTGCTCTTAGGGTAAGTGACTTACCCTGGTATATAACAGACTACAGTTAAATATAAACAGCACAAGTGTTTATATTAAAAGGAAAGCATTATTTATATATCTTTTGAATGTTCCTTTAAACTTTGTTGGACTGCTATTACTCACAGTTGGAAAATTAACTTACTGAATTATGCTACATATACAAATGAGGTATATGGTGTACAACACATCAACTGGGGCATTACTTATAGTTCCAGAAGGAATCTGGTTGGTACTTTATGATGGCATATAGAGACTATTTTTTGCAACTTGGTTTATAAAGAACTGAGGAAAAGGGTACTTTTTAGTGAATATAAAATATTGTTTCTTTGAAATAATATACATTTCATGATGCAGTTTTCTTTTATGTGATTGTGTTTATTTTTACGTAGCTTTTGCCTCTGACTATGCATCAAGTATCTTGACATTGGTTAATATTCCCCAACTTACTTTCAAGTGGTGTTGCACTATATAATATTTTTTCCTTCTGTGCTTCAAGTCATTCATTTGTTTCTTTGCACCAATATGATTCTGTTTTTTCCCCCTTCTGACTAGTGATTGAATACCTACTCCTCTCTTCTTTCCAAAGGATCTGCAGCACCCCTCTTAATTCCATCTTATTTTAAAAGTACAATTAGGGAGATATGTTTTTTCAGTCTAGTTCTATGCACACTGGCACATCTGGACTCATATGGATCTTGCCACTGACGTTACTCTTGTCTTTCTGTCAAACCTCCCTCATTTCCCTATAGGTCTGAAGCCTTTCTTCCTTTTCTACTGCTACAGCCACTCATAGTCAGTCCCTCGGTTACATTTCTGTGAATGCTGTGCTAATACTACCTCTAGTCTGCTATTTGACATATTTTTGTCACTTTCATGACTTTGCCAGCTACTACAAACCAGTGCACACTACAACATACATCATCCCTTCCCCTTCCTGACAATATTCATAACACCCTCCCATATTTCCATATGCTTAACTCCCTAGATCAGTTTCAGTATAACCTACTTTATTTTGTCTCCCTTGCAAAGATTCTTTTTTTCCCATGTTACAGAATCTGTCATTACCAAAATCCTCTTCCTGTTCCCCACATTGTCTGACCTGCCTTCACTTCATGCCTATTGTCACTACAATGCCTGTTTACAACAGTTGTCCTCCATTTCAGTCATCTCACCTACACTCACTGGACCTGCGGGTTGCCTCCTTCCAAGCTGTATTTGATCCCTTTCTCATTATTCCTGAAATCTTCCTGCAAACATTACCCTCTGTTATCCACACCTAATTACATCTCCTATCATTTTCCTCAATTCTGTCTTCTTCATGCTGCACTGCCATTCCTGTCTTCCTCACCAGCACATCCCATCAATACTCCCATTACTCTTTCATGAGGAATTAGAGGAAGATAGAGAATTTTAGCACTCCAAGTGCTTCCAGCGTGTTTTAGCCAGATAGCGTAACAACCATGAAAACCAGCAAATTACTGAGATAAATAACAAGTTCTTTATGGATCAAATGGACTGTGGACTGGACAGCCCCAAGGGTTTAGAATCAGCATCTCAGGATGACCTACTAGAAGAACAGCCGGATGACACTAGATAAATATCAATGAATGCAAAGCAGGGGCAGCCCTCGTCTACTCCACCATAACTGCCTCTATCAACTTAGGCACTGATTATCCTGATGGTGGATGTAGCAATGTCACTGTATTAAGATATATTTTAAGGCACAACCTCCAGCATTCTCACATAAATGAGAGTTTTGAGCAAAGCCATCCTCAGCCTACCATACCTTCCCAGCAGATCTTAGGTCCTAGTCACAGCCAATTCTAGATGCAAAACAACACCTGGAAATCGGAAGGGAAAAAATGGCCTCAGGCCACTGTGCACTATTGGGAAGGACCAGAGGAGTTACCAGACACCCTGTAGTTCTTTCCAGCAGGTGATCCCCAGCATCTTGATCACCATGAAGGAGTTTCATCTACAGGGCAAAAGTAAGATGAGAGCATTTTTGAAGATCACCCCTTCCCAAGTTTAGATGCAAGTCCAGATGTTCATTGTGGCCAAGAGGACTCACCCCACCCCCACCCCCACCACCTTGAGTATCTATAAATATTTATATATATATATATATATATATATATATATATATATATATATATATATATATATATATATATATATATATATATCTAGAGAGAGAGAGAGAGATGGGTGATCTATCTATATTTGCCTGTCTATATATACCTATATATAGCTACAGCTATAGATAGTATATGTGTGTGTGTGTATGTGTGTGTCTGTGTGTGTGTGTGTGTGTGTGTGTGTGTGTGTGTGTGTGTGTGTGTGTGTGTGTGTGTGTGTGTGTGTGTGTGTGTGTATGTATTGTAGATCTATATTTATATGTGCATATAGATAGATGGGAAGATGTAGATGCAATACCTAAACTTGAAACTATAGTTTTATGGTAAGGATTAACTAGTGCATAACATCAAGCAGTAACATGCCCTCTACATATCCCATACAAATGATATCTGAATCAATTTAAGTAGCCATTGAAACAAATGTGAAGCAGTTAGTTCATTAGATTGTGTTTTTAACTCAGTACTCCAACAAAGGTGAATAAGTTTTTCACTGTACGCATTTATACAGACACTTCAAATATTATGTTGACAGAACTAAATACAAACACATGGAGGAACAGCATGTGTGTCCTTTAGTAACAGTAATGAAGACAATAAAGTCATATTGTTGCTTGCTACGTATGTATGGAAAACATTAAAATTATAATCTACTTTAAACAGACATTTTACTAGAGCTGTCTCAGTATCCACAGCATTCTTTAGAAATGCATCCTTCAAGATAAATGTGCAGCTAAAATGCAGTAATCTGTAATTAACTTTGTGGAAATCAGTAAGTTGGATATCACTTCCATATTCAGGTCTTCCTGTGGAGTATAGTAATGAAGTATGTTCCCTTAAAGAGCTACCCAGTTGTATAAACTGGAACTTCTGTTCTAACAGTTACTGCAGTTGAAGCCTTATGATATCAGATGTGTAAGTTAAAACTGCTAGATTTGTAAGCAGGTCACTGGCTGCAGGAACCAACCACCCCTCCGTCTTCCTGCCATGTGCTCTAGTAGTATGCATATACATGCTAAAAGAGTTTTCCTGTGGGAGTTTCTCCTTTCCTCACTGTTGTACACATGCAAAGTTAAGGTAGGGAGCCTGGCAGATTTGCCTCCCATGTAGAGCTGGAGGGAGGCTTACCCAACTGCAGAACTGCTTGATACACTCTGTGATTTTTTTTTTAACCATTTCTAATCAAGGGTTTTTACTTCAATCAAAGGACTGTGTCTGAGTCATTCATACGGGAAGTATCTTACAGCTTTCATAACAATAATAGAATATAATTCACTGCATATTGTTCTCTTGCCCATCCCATTCTGCCCCTTTCACAGCTGCTTTGAAATTGTGTTTTGTACTTTTGTTATGTTAATGGTATGATTATTGCTAATGATAATGAACATCCAGAAAGATTTGCAATTTATGCATCCTTTTCCTATATAACAGTTGTTTTGCAGTAATGACTTCTAGAAATACTAAAGTTTTTCTTGTTGAATAAAAATGTAATTCATAAAAAAAGGAAAGCGTTTCACACTGAATTCTGAGTCCCAACAATCAAACAAACAAAACAAAAAGACCGAAAATGCTTTTGAAGAGAGACTATCAAACATCACTTATTGCATTTAAACTTGCATCTGATGTTGTTAATCTTCTTTTCATTCATCACTGATGGGTTTGGTTCCGAGTCCTCGGAACCGAGTCGGCATTTTTACCAAGCTTGCGCCAGCCAAAAAACTCTCGAGCTAAGTCTCTACCCAGAATGCCCTTCTCCCTGTTACCTCAGATCTCATTTGCCATGCAGCCGTAAAGCCGCATTTCAGCCAAGCTCTTAGTTAAGTGGAACTTTTTTGATATTTCTATGAAAAGTTTTGGATATCTCCGTATTTTATTAAGCGATTAGTGTTGCCATTGTCTTTCCTTCTGTCTAACCTTGTTTTTCCACTTTACCCATTGTTACCATTGGTAAACTTTCAAATACTATTGTTAGTATGGCCTTTCCTGCCTTACCCTTGTGGTATTTCTTCAATACCATAGCTGGTATTGTCTCTCCTGTTTAACCTATTAGCTTTGACATTTTTCAGATGTTCCTCTTCTTTTCTCTACATACCAGTGTATTGTTATATTTGTGACTTTTGTGAATGGTGGTGACTTTATTCCAGTTAGATTATACAGTTGGCCTGTGGTGTCGTTTCTATCAAGATGCCGGATAAGAAGGGTACTTTAGGTTTTAAGCATTGTACTTCATATAAGGGCAAGTTACCTAATAGTGATTCTCATGATGACAGTGTATACTGTTTGGGAGTGCCCCACCTTTCGGTGCAGCCTCCGTGTGACAATTGTCAGAGTTTCAGCCAACACACTCTTAATGATTGCAAAAACTAAACTCATTCTGAAAGGGTTACTCAAGTCTCCCTTCTCAGAGGCCATTTCTGCAATGGAGGTCTCAACCCCTCCTTCTAAGGATAAAAAGAGATCCCACTCTATTCCTTCTTCACCATTGGGTGATCAGAGCAAGCCTGGGAAATCAAAGATCCCATAGTTATCTTCGGAGTATAAATCTGCCTCTTTGGCTCCGTCCTTCATTGGCTCCGACCATCTTGAAACCTTCAATACTGGCACCTGTTTCGGCACCGGTCCTGCTTCTGGCACCAATCATAGACTTTACTACTCCTATTTTGACTTCAGCATCTGTGACCACTTTTGCTCAGGGCACACCTTCGACTACTCCATTAGCTTCCAGTTTGGAACCAACCGTTTCAGCTCCGAGTGCCACTTCAGCACCGAGCATTGTACCGACTTCACTGGATTTGACCCCTTTACTTCCGGTCTTGAAACTAGAGACTTCAGTGCCGGCAGACCTTGCACCATGGACCCGATACTCCTCTTCCATAGATCCATTTCTGGGCCAAGCATATAGTTCCTTCATTGAACGTCCTGACTCTCTGTCCGGAGTATCCACTAGATCCACCAGGAGCCTGTTGGAACACAACGTGGTGCATCTTGTAGACCAGCTGTTGTTAGCCAGGGGGATTCCCTCACTTTCTAAGATCCATCCACCTGCAGGACTTGGGTTGTCTTATCCACAGACTCCATCTTACACTCCTCCTTCTACCACCTCAATTCTGAAGCCTTCTGCTCCTACATCCTTCTTTGAACCCATCACCTTGGTGCCTATGGTGCATCTCACTCTGGCTCCAAGTTTGTCCCTTTGGTCTTCAGTTCCCACTGAACCGGTCCTTCCTCAATCTGGGGATTGGGGGACAGGTGCATCGGCCCGGGGTATGAAGCCACCTCTCTCCTCAGTTCCATCTTCAGTGCCGATAGCCGCATCCACGCCGATCCTGCTTGAGGCTCCATCCGAGGGGAGGGGTTCATCGAAGCGGGGTGTGACCCTGGTCCCGAGGTTGTCTTTCTCGGTTCCAGGCTCCCATCCTTTTTCGGATGGGCCTGCCTTCCACAAGATGGAGAGGGCTCTTGCTTCTGGCAGCACTCCTTTGATATCGGAACTCCAGTTTTCACTCCCTGAGCTACAGCTGTCACAGACCCCCCCCCCCCCCCCGGACACCAGGCAGAGAAGCCACAGGACACCCCTGTTCAGGATACCTTGCTCTTCCGAGTCCTCCTCAGAGCCCCCCACTGAGGAGCCCCCCTCAAAAGAAGACGTGCAAGAGGAAGCACATGGACTCACCCGAGGAGTCCTTAATGGAATACATGGATTACGATGATGAAGGGTCCCCACAGTCACCTCCTGATGATGTCTCCTTCAGAGACATCCTGGAAATGTTAAAGCAGAGAGGTGACTGAAAGCTCTCCAACCCTTTGTCTAAGGAGTCCGTGTTCTGCAGGCTTTTCGCTCCTGGCCTACTACCTCTTGGGTGACCCCACCTGCCGATGAGCTCATCCAGCTCATCAGGCAGCGCACTTGGAAGAACCCTGATTCCACTGAGGCAATCCCTTGGAGACCAGACAAAATTCTTTCCTCTCCTGAGGAGAACACACATTGGTCCAAAGGGTTACCAGTTGATGCTGTGGTAGTGGCAGCGGCCACGAAAAAGGACTTGGCTGAGGAAAGTCTCACTGTCCACCTGCCCAACAGAGAGTCCCAAGTGGAGGACAGACTTGGGAAGCATTTTTTTTGCATCAGGGACTTTTGCTATATGGTCCCTGAATAATTTGGCACATTTTATGAGGCTCCAGAGAGACTTGATCTCCAAACTCTCTGGGACACTCGCAGGACAGTTGTCTGATGAGGTCAGGGACAAAGTAGCCCCACAGCTTGCAACCCTGGAATCAATATCCAACTCGTCCATGAGGTTGCTGTCACATGGAACCCAAGGGGCTGCCAGAGCAGCGGGTTCGGGCATTGTTATGAGGCGTCATGCCTGGATGCACATTTGTGACCTCGTGGATCCCTTCAAGTCTTCCTTTCTGAATGCTCCCATCGAAGCTTCACCCCTTTTTGGCTCCAAAGTGAAGGACATGCTAGCCAGGTGCATGCAAGATGGAAAGACCCTGTCTGCTGTAGGCCTATGGTTTTCCAATCCTCAATGTACCTTTTCCAGGAATCAGAGGAGTGGAAAAATGTGGCATAAAAAAATCTCAAGGTCCTTTCCGTGATGCATGTGGTGATGATACCCCCAGAGGCAGAGGGGATAACAATTCCAGAAGATACCCCTATACAGGCAGAGGGGTCCTTGTAACCAAGGCTCCAGGGACTCTTTCTCTGGACAGCTTTATCAGCGCTCCTGAGGAGCAGCCCAATTGCTTACCTCTGGAAGCAGTGGTGGATCGTTTACCCTCTGCACCAAGCTGCCTGACAATCTATCAATCATTGGGTGCAGAGCATTATCACCGGAGGTTATACCATCCCCTTTCTTGTCAGCCAAATTTTCAAAAAAAACTTCCTGATGTTCCACCCAGTCAAAGGGAAGAAGCAGCTTCAGAGATTATAAAGCTGTCTCAAAAAAGAGTCATCCAACCAGTCCCACCAGATTAGTGTGGATCCAGATTTTACTCAAGATTCTTTTTGGTGTCAAAAAAGACAGGGGACTGGAGACCCATTTTGGATCTCAGCAGCTTAAACATGTCTGTCACCCAGACCAAATTCTGGATGGTCATGGTTCAGTCCATTCTCCCCTTTTTAAGAGAAGGCGATTGGATGTGCTCTATAGATCTCCAGGATGCGTATTACCACATCAAAATGGACAAACACTCCAGGAGTCTGCTTCGCTTCTGGCTGGGAGCCAGTCATTATCAATTCCATGCCCTGATGTTCGGTCTCTCTACAGTCCCCAGAGTGTTCATGAAATGCATGGCAGTGGTAACAGCTCACTTGAGACTAAAAGGATTCCGGGTGTTTCCATATCTGGATGACTGGCTCCTTACCACCCCCACCGAGCATCTTCTGGTAAAAGCACTGCATTATACTCTCTGTCTGGCAAAACTGTTGGGAATAACAATACATTGACAGAAATCAAACCTTACCCCTACACAAAAAATAGAGTTTGTTGGAGCAGTGTTCAATACTCAGTCTTGTCTGGTATCACTCCCAATTCACAGACTCCATCGATTGAGGCTTCAGCTTTGAGTGATACTCTCTCAAACAACAGTCTCTGCAAGGGAAGTTCTTCAGGCCATAGGTTCTATGGCAGCGTCAGTCCCAATAGTGCCTCTAGCAAAGCTACATATGCAGATTCTGCAATGGCTCCTTCTGTGTCAGTGGTTCCCAAACTATCACCCCCTCGGTTACCAGATTTGAATAACCAACTCCTGCAAACAGGATCTGCTTTGGTGGATGAGGCTAGATGTAGAACTTTCGAGTCTTACATTTCAATCTCCTCATCCCACAGCCATTGTGACCATGGATGCTTCCATGATCGGGTAGGGGGGCCATTTCCAGGGAAAGACTGTCCAAGGCACATGGTCCACCTCAGAGGCCCACCTGCATATCAATGTTCTGGAACTGAGAGCTGTGCTGTTAGTGTTACAGGCCTTCCATTCAGCTCTCCCTTCCGGGACAATTGCAATTCAGTCAGACAATATGTCAGTCGTCTGGTATATCAACAAGCAGGGAGGAACCTAGTCCTACCCCCTATGTTGAGAAGCCATGGGAATTTGGCAGTGGGCGATAGCTTCCAACCGCTTTCTGATAGCAACGCATATTCCAAGGGGCTCCAGTGTGATTGTGGACAAACTGAGCAGATGTATCCTCATGCCTCACGAGAGGTCACTCAACCCTGAGGTGGCGTCAGTAATCTTCAGCCACTGGGGCCTGCCTTGCTGCGATCTTTTCGCCTCCCCATCGAATAACATGTGCAGCAGCTATTTCACCCTACTTCCCCCGGAGGGGGAGTCACTGAGGGGATGCTCTGATCCATGATTGGTCCACGGGACTTCTTTACACTTATCCTCCCATCCCTCTGATCCTGCAATTTTAAAGAAATCTCTTCGGTTGAGATGCAAGGTGATCCTCATAGCCCCATTCTGGCCTTGACAAGTTTGGTTTCCTTCGGCCTCACCTAGTATGCCCACCATGGATTCCAGACCATCTACCAGATCTGATTACTCACCCCCAAGGGTTGAGTCACCCAAATCTGTCCAGTCTCAAGCTGACAGTTTGGTTTCTCCACTACTCACCAGGCAAGCTAATCTCTCCTCACCAGTTCGAGACATCATTCTTGCCTCTCAAAAACCATCCACCAGAAGACTATATCAGGATAAATGGAAAAGGTTCTCCATCTGGTCCAAGGATAACATGCAAGACCCGTATTCAGCTCCAGTTACCGCAGTGCTTCAATACTTGGCTAAGTTGTTTGATAATGGAGCCTCTGCCTCTATGATACGAGTCCATCTAGTGGCAATTTCCAATTTCCACAATGGTATAGATGGTACCCCTCTTATCTCTTTACTCCTTTGCAAGGCTTTCCTCAAGGGGACCTCTCATATCAGGCCACGTGTTAGACAGCCTGTGGAACCATGGAACCTCACTCTAGTCCTTCAGTCTTTGACTTAAAAACCTTTTGAACCTGCTGTGAAGTGTGACCTAAAGTTTTTGTCTTGGAAATCCTTGTTCTTGGTAGCCATTACCTCTGCCAGAAGAGTCTCGGAGTTGCAGGCATTGTGTACCAAGAGGCCCTAGCTGGTCTTTCATAAAGACAGAGTATCACTTCGGATGAATCCATCTTTTCTTCCCAAAGTTGTTTCTGAATTCTCCATTAACCAGACCATTGACCTACCAGTGTTCTTTCTGAATTTTGCCAATAGAGGAGAGTATTGCCTTCATTCCTTTGACGTACATAGACAATTGAGATTTTACCTAGACAGGACCAAACCTATCCGTAAATCTGAAAAGTTTTTCATCTCTTTTTCTGGGCCCAAAATGGTAGAGGCTGTTTCCAAGGTTACATTATCAAGATGCCTAAGGGACTGCATACATTTCATCTATTCCCTCAATAATAAACCTGTGCCAAAAGTTAAAGCTCACTCCACTAGATCTGTGGCAACATCTATAGCATTCCAATCCATGGCTTCCATGGATGACATCTGTGCAGCAACTACTTGGGCTAAGCCTCGTACCTTTATCAATCATAACAAATTGGACTTGGTCTCCAGAGGGAGAACTGCCTTCGGCTCAATGGTACTCAGGAATGTTCTTCCATAAGGGCCATCCATGAACCTCAAGGTAGCTTGGGATTCTGTCCCATCAGTGATGAATGGAAAGAAGATTAACAACATCAGATAAAGAAGTTATGTCTTACCATAATATTTCACCTGTGTTGTTCACCTTCTTTCATTCATCACTTCCCACCCTCCTTCCCCCTCCAAAGGCTTCTGGGGGATGCTTTGGGTCTAAGTGGTGCCCTAGGGTATTTGCGCAGATGTGGCCTCGGCTTTACTTCTTTTTCTCTAGCAAACTTGATCTGAGGTAAAATGGAGAAGGGCATTCTGAGTAGAGACTTAGCTCAAGAGTTTTTTGGATGGCACAAGCTTGGTAAAAAGACCAACTTGGTTCCAAGGGCTTGGAACCGAACCCATCAGTGATGAATGAAATAAGATGAACAACACAGATGGAACTTTACGGTAAGACATAACTTCTTTTTTTTTTGCAGAAGAGCAAGCCCTCACACTTCCTCAGACATATATACCAACTCTGAGATTGCCATACCATGGAGAAAATGTAATATTCAGACAAATGGCAGACATAGCATATGGTAAGCCCAGATTTTCAGCCATTCAGTCTCAGCATTATGGCATTTTGAGTCCTAGTATTTCAGATGTTTATCATTCTGATGAGTGCATAAGATGATATAATTAACATTTACATCATATTTTAGTTCTTGATCTATTGTTAAATCTAGGGGGTTAGCTGATCTAATGATGTTGAGGAGTATTTTACTGAGATATTAAATGAGACTTGTGGATCACTGCCAATGTTACAGCAAGAGTTTTTGGAGATCATTAATGTTGTTTAACTTTTCCTGCAGTGTAGTAAAGAATCTACCTTCAGAGTGTGATTTTTGTGAAAAGCATCTTGTAACTTAACTGTTACCGAGGTGGTATCCAAGGAGGAGACAAAGATGATATACCTATATAGTGCAAAAGCTGATCTTCACTAGTGCTGTGTCATATGATTTGTAGAAACTGTGACAAGAAAGGGGCACAATATAAACTTTTTAGATGCACTTGCAGAACAATGTGTTGGGCAGAGAAAATATCTGCCTAATTGATTACTTGAGTCTTGCCTTGTAAGAGACTTTTAAACTATTTAACAGCCTGTGAGGAGACATGAGCAGAGAACCAGCAGAGAGAAACCCACACCATGTATTTAAATTTATTAGAAACACTAACCATACAACCCAATACCATATTCATGGGTGACTTTAATTGCCCCACTATTAACTGGGAATCCTACATGACACGAAACGTACATGTGCAGAGATTCTCGGATTTTGTAAACACAAACTCCCTGAACCAGATAGTCAATACACCAACCAGGAGTGCAACCATACTGGATCTGGTCCTCACTAATATGAGAGAGTGCTGCACACCCCCTACTGTAATGCTTTCCCTAGTAATGTCAGACCACAAAATGGTCTCCTTTGAAGTAAAAATAAAACCTGTATCCCCAGCTAAACCTGGAATATTTAGAAACTATTCTAAGGCTAACTTCCTGCTATTAAGTGAGAAACTGGCAAAATTTCAAGCTCCCATAAATTCTGAGAACAATGCTGCCTATGCAAAATTTTTCACAGAAACCCTGTACAAGCATGCTAATAGTTGGATAGAGGCAGCTGTACCCACCAGGAAGAAGTACAGAACTAACTCAAAAACCTAGCCACCCTGGTGGAATCACCAAATCAATAGGCTGAATAACAGGTTGAAGAAAATCATGGCAAAAAATTAGGAGGTACAGCACCCAGCAGGATAAAAACACTCTTCATCAAACTAAACAAACAACTCAGAGGACAAATAAAGTCTACCAAAGCCAAATTTGAGGTAAATTTGGCCTCCCAGGCCAAGGACAACCATAAAGCATTCTTTAGCTATGTCTGGAACCTCAAAGGCAATACACAATTGTGTGCAGAGCTCATTGTAAATGGAGCCACCTGTACTGAGCTAGAAGACATAGCAAACCTCCTGGCTGATAAATTTAGCTCCAACTTTACCCCTCTCTCCCCCTCAACCTTCCCTTAGGAATAGCATCAAATATAACACCCCCTACTATCACTAGGGAACAAGTCCTTAATGCTCTCTCTCTAAGACCAAGAACACTGCATCAGTGGGCCCAGACAATATCCCATGATACTTTCTAAATAGCATGAAACATGACCTATCAGGGCCTCTGGAATTACTATTTAACTGTAGCCTATGAACAAGTTTCGTGCCTCATGAATGGAGAAAGGCAACAGTCATCCCTCTGCACAATGGCGGGCCATCTACAGACCCTGAAAAATACAGACCCATAAGTCTCACTAGTCTTATATATAAAGCCATGGAAAGAATTATCATGGAGATGATCAATAGTGATACAGTAAACCTCCAGACACTGGACCTAACCCAGTTTGGTTTCTTCAAGGGCAGATCATGCCTACTCAACCTGGTGGGCTTCTTTGAGAAGATCACCAAAGCAATGGATGAGGGCAAAAGTTTTCACACTGCCTATCTTGACCTGGCCAAGGCATCTGGCACAATACCCCACTCGGGCATTGTTGACAAACTCAAGAGGCTAGGCACAAACCCATATGTTACCTGGTGGATAGCCAACTGGCTCACCGACAGGAACCAGTAAGTTATAATTGGGGAGTCCACCTCTACAAAGAGGCCAGTCACAAGTGAAGTCCCTCAAGGATCAGTCCTTGGACCACTCCTTTTTGGCATTTACTTCTCAGAAGTCAAGACCAATGTCAGTGGTCTCTGGCTGACTAAATTTGGAGATGATTGCAAATTAGGAGCTGTCTTTGAATCTCACACTGACACAAATATTCTTCAGTAGGGGCTGACACAGGCAAACAACTGGTGTCAGAGTCATAGACTAAAACTAAATGCCAAGAAATGCATAATAGTATCCTTTGGGAAGTCATCCATCCCTGGTAACTATCACATTGATTAGGGACACACATGGATAGTAATCTAGCCTTTGACCATCATGTGTCTACAGTGGTGAGGAAATCATTCTATACTGCACAACTTATAAACAAAGGTATGGCATAAAATGGCAATGTCTGTTTCAGTAGTCTTTAGTTTAAATAACCTTTCCTCAAAAAATATATCAGTTCCTTCAAAAAGCAAAAGCTACCATGCACTAAAGACTATTGAAATAGACATTGCCATTTTAAACAATGTATACAATTAAATGTAGTACCACAAGGCTTGTGTTTATTTAAATTCCCTTTTGGTATAACATACAATGACAGTATTGTGGATGGTTTTACAATGTTGTTTGATGATATGGGAATGAATTTATTGAAAAAGACATTGATGTATTATGAAAAACAGAGGGTCACTATAACAAGTGAAGTTGACTTACTTGATGTAAAAATAAGAGAAGATTTGATATTTCCTCAATACAAGGAGCTGTATTTTAAAATTTTAGATAAAGTAGAGAGAAGATGTAATAACATCTTCTATAAAAAAAACAATGGAAGTTAGAAATAGATATAAAACAATATAGGAATAAGCAAGTATACCCCATGAAGAAACTTTTTATTAACAGTAATTAATTGAATAGGGATGGAATGGTGGCTAGTTATAGCGAAGTAGTGAGAAATAATAGGGATATTTGGATGGTATGGAAGTACAGCAGGATTTTCAAGAGTTGAGGAACTCAGAAAGACTGGTGCACTGGTATACAGACAAGGGAAAATATAACAGGTCCTATTACCCCCAACCCCAGAGGAAAAACAAATATGGGGGGGGGCAATTAATTGCTTCCAATGAATTGCATGATATAGTATGTAGCAGTGAAGGGATCACCATTTACAACTATATGGATAGGATTATTACTAAAGAATATTTTAATTTATTGTCGAAAGGGGTGAAATTTGTTCCAGAAAAGAAAGGTAGTTTATTGGATAGCATTTTTGCATTGAAACTCTGTGTTAGGAAATTAAATCTTGATATTCTTTTTTCAGAACAAGATAATGCATTGGCATTAACATCTATGGAAAGTTTATCAAGAAAAGAATGTGGCAATACTGGATTATTTAAGGAAAAAGAGCATCTATAATCCTTTACTACATCCCTTGTTGGATACTTATGAAAAACTAGTATTGGAGGATATATATGACATCCATTTACATAATAGGAATGTTCCGTGGAATGTCACTGATGATTTATTATTAGATTTAAGGAAAGATAGATCTATTCGTATAATGACCCCAGACAAGGGTCAGGCATAGTCCTATATAGATCTATGGACTATTCCAGTGTAATGCAAGATCTTTTATTTGATGCCTGTACTTATGCAGGAGTCTCTAAAAACCAGATAAATATATCATATACACACATAGATTCATACACGGAGGAATATTTAATGGACAAAAGAATAGATCAAGAATTATATAATTTTGTTGTATAAAATGTACCCAGTTATTCCTATTTTTTGGGGAATTCCCAAAATCCATAAAAAATGTATTAATGCCACCTTTTAGACCCATAGTAGCTGCCAGTGGTTCAAAAACTCATCTACTGGCAGTATTTGTGGATATCTCAGTGCAACATATTATGGGTGAAGTACAACATCTTTTTAAGGATTCATGCGAGTTCCTAGGGCTCTTGAAGCAAGAATTATGGAATAAGGATTTAATTTTTTTAACAGTTGATGTGAAAGATCTCTTTACTGTTATACCCAAGGATGACGGTAGTGCCTTATTTGAGGAAACATTGGTTGGTTTTTCAGATCTTACACATGAACAAGTCACCCTGATATCTGAATTAATGAATTTAATACTCAAAAATAATTTTCTTTATTTCGAAGGAGAATATTATCAACAACTTAGGGGCGTAGCTATGGGGGTACCATGCGCCCCCATATATGCCAATTTGGATCTCTTTGGAAGGGAGACTAAACATGTGATAGATGGCCCTTTCTGGCACAGGATTAAAAGTTATGCAAGATTTTTGGATGAGATTTTTATCCTGTGGGATGGGCCAGAGGAAGAAATAGAATATTTTATGTTATACTTGAACCAAACTACAGATTTCCTACAATTTACTTATAATTATGATAGAAAAGGAATTAGTTACCTGGATACATATATTTTTCATGATAAAAGTGAGTTTAGATCTGTGATTTACAGGAAGGATACTTTTTGTAATGGATAACTGCATTCTCATAGTAACCACCCATTAGTACAAAAAAGAAGTATTATTAAAGGGCAAGCGGTAAGAATAGCCCATTTGACCTCACATCTTGAGGATGTGAAAGTGGAGTTTGATAAAATATCACTTATGTTTCAAGAGAGGCTGTATCTTTGAGCCCTAATAGATGAAGTACTAGATGAAGTGTATGCAAAATGGGGTGTTGTATATAAACCATTGTTGGGTGAAGGATTGATTGTTAGTATGGCTATGGATATCAGACATAGTAAGGAAGGTACATATAAAAAAGCTTGCGTTTTACAATACAAACATTTTTCAGATGAAATCATGGGAGCATTTAGAGCTAATTGGAATATTTTTAGGACAAATCATGATATTCTGAAAAGGGTGGGTAAAACACCAAGATTTGTAAACAGTACAGGACCTGGGTTCCTGTTAGAATGACGAAAACGCATTTTGTCGAATGCGTTTTCATCGACACATGTAGAGCGAACAGGCAAAACAGCGAAGTGGCTGTTCAGCGAATTCTTTCCCTGGGAAAGAAGTCGTTTGACCACTTTGTTGCTTTGCCTGTTCTGAAGTGTAGTGTTGTCCCTTGTCCTGTATAGCTCCCGAGCATGATTGTGCAACAGTTACTGACTTTAGGGTTAGGGTGCGGGTTAAGGTAGGTGCATATGTATGAAAGTGTTTACTGTTTTTTATTTTGCATTAGATGTATGGTTGAGTTACGTGTGTATGTGTTTTCAGCTGTTTACTTTTGTTTTGGGGGAGGTAGGATTAGGGTTAAGGTAAGTGTGCATGTGTTTGGAACTGTTTATATAAATGTGCGAGAGTTACTGACCTTAGGGTTAGGGTGCAAGTTAAGGTAAGTGCATATGTTTTAAAATGTTTACTGGGTTTTTTTTTTCATTAGATGTATGGTTGGGTTACATGCATATGTGTATTTAGTTGTTTACTGTTTTTTTGGGGGGGTATAATTAGGGTTAGGTTATGTGTGTATGTGTTTGTAAGTGTTTAATGTTTTTTTGGGGAGGTTGGAACAGCGATTTCTTTCCCTAGGAAAGAAATCGCTGTTCTGTGGTTTCGACATTTTCAGCTTTCGCTGAATATGTGTCGATGAAACACCGTTCGCTGTTTTCAGTGTTCAGTGTTTTAATATGAACCCCAGGACCTAACTTTAAGAAATTGCTTGAAAGCAAGCTAGATTCAACACATACAATATCCGTAGGTACACACCCTTGTGGAATGTGTAGTCATGTCCTTATATTAATAAAGAAAAAGTAGTTACTTTAAATAATAAATTACATAGTCAGGTAGTATTCCAGAAAGGGAATTGTTTGACAAATAGAATAGTATATTTAGCAATATATGCATCATGCCAACATTTTTATGTTGGCAAAACAGAATGTCGTTTAAAGAACAGGATTTATGAACATCTAAATGATATTAAAAACAAAAAAGTTTATAATGCACTGGCACTGTATAGACATGTTCAAGCTTGTCAGAATTTTGATAAATTCACATTTGGTATATTAGAAATAGTTAGAATTCAACCTAGAGGAGGTGATTGGAAAAATGGGTTGAAAAAGAAAGAAGCTTGAGTGGCAGTATAACACTGGATATGGTATAGAGATTTTAAACTTGTCTGGTGTTGTTTTATCAAAACCCAGAATAGAGCTCCTTAAAAAAGGTTTTTCCTTTATTCCCTGTAATTCTTTTAATGCAGCCATAGTTATTGTGGACTTCAGATTGGTTTTAAGAAAATTAAATCTAAAGTATATTATGCAAGATATAGAGTGTGGCACTTCAATCATGGGCCCTAAAAAAGCAAATACATTTAATCCACCTTTACTGGGCACACTTCAAGTTTTTCAAAGGTTATATGAAACAGGTATTAGAGCTATTGTACCTGACAGAAACATTTACAATTTGGAAGCTTCTGAGGTTAAAGCATTAAAAACCTTGAGTGACAATGGTGAAATAAGAGTTATGAAGGCAGATAAAGGTGGTAAAATTGTTGTTATGGACATTACTGATTATAATAGTTCTATAGAAAATATGTTAGAGGATAAGAACACTTACAAAGTGGTGGATATTAATTTTATTAATGAAAAGTTTTTATATTTAGACTGTTGTCTATTTGATATGTTTTGTCAGGGTGAAATAGATTACCAAAGTTACACATATTTAAAAGTTGAACATTCCAAAATGGCTGTTCTTTTTGGTATTCCCAAAATACAGAAAAATAATTCAAAGCCTCCCTTTAGGCCTATCATATCAGCTACTAGATCTAAGACTGCAACTTTGTCTACTTGGTTAAACTTCTTTCTTAATCCAATTGTGCAAGCGTCGAAATTTTATTTGAAAGACTCTTGGCAGTTGTTGGAACATTTAAGAGAGTTATACATGACAAATGTAGATTTTTGTTTTGCATCATTAGATGTCACTTCACTTTGCACATGTATTGATCATGAAAAAGGAATTGAATTTCTAAGGGAATACTTAACTAAAAAAGTGTGTTTGAGAACTCTAAAATTAACACAATTTGTACCCTCATGGAATTGGTATTAGACAGCAATTTTTTTTTAAATTCAACAAGTGGCTTTACAAGCAAACCTCAGGAGTGGCCATGGGTGCAAAAGTTGCTCCAGCTTATGCAAATTTAGTAATGGCCAATTGGGAGGACAAATTTATCGAGAACAGTATTTTTGAAAAAAATATTCTGTTTTACTGTCGATACATTGACAATTTGTTCTTCCTTTGGCATGGCACCCCTGAAGTTTTTGGAAAATTTGTTGAATATCTAAATAGCACTACCAATTTCTTAAAATTTACTATAGGAGGCTATGGCTATAGTATAAATTTTCTTGATTTACACTTAATATATGATTACAGTTCTAAAAAGTTTGTTAGCAATATATTTAGGAAATCAACTTTTGCAAATCAATATCTACATAAGCAAAGTTTACATCCATTTCACATGAAAAAAGGAGTCATCAAGGGACAGCTAATTAGATTAAGTAGATTAACATCTCAGGATGATATTTTTGCGAAAGAAATGCACATCTTAAGGACATTTTTTTTTAGCAAGAGGTTATGACAGGTCATTACTAAAACATATAGAAAAAGAAGTGACAATTTTAAGAAAAAGTAATGCTATTCCTACTTGAAATTACCAAAAGGCAATTTCTATAGAAAATAGTTTACAAAACAGAAACATTGACAGTACGAACACAGAATTTTCATGTGCATTTATATTACCTATTACAAATGAAATGTGGTGTATTAAGAAAATCATTGTAGACAATTGGAACGTTTTGATGGGCAATCAGGACCTTATAAAAGTTATAGGTGAAAGACCATATTTCACATTTAAAAAGGTGAATAACATCAAGAGTTTATTAGAATGGGGAATGAACAAAAACAAAAATACAGGTGGAAATGGAAACATTGTGACCAAAGGGACCTGTAACAATTGTAGATACTGTAGGTATATAGGTAATTCCTCATCTGTTTATTTTACACACATTAACAAAACTTTTTGGTGTAAAAGTTATTATACATGTAACAATGAAATGGTAATATATGTTGCCCAATGTCTTTCATGCCCTAGTTATTATGTAAGCATGACTACAAGATGTTTAAAGAAAAGAATGAGTGAACACATTTTGGCAGTAAAGAAAAAAGATCAAACAAATGCACTAGGTAGACATTCTATTGTTTACAAAGACTTTAAGAAGTTTACTTTTTCAGTATTAGATAGTGTTAGCAAACAAGCATATATGGGTGATAGTAAGGTTATTTTGGAATGTAAGGAATCTATATG
Source organism: Protopterus annectens (assembly GCF_019279795.1). Lineage (NCBI taxonomy): Eukaryota > Metazoa > Chordata > Ceratodontiformes > Protopteridae > Protopterus > Protopterus annectens. The sequence continues at coordinate 603,168,518 of NC_056732.1, forward strand.
GCAATTACATTTAGGAGCAGATTATGTTCCTGGTTTAAATGAAACTATTAATATAAAATGCTTTTTACAGATGAGACAATGAATCTACACTTATATTTAAATATACATCTGTTTAACATCAATTTTTATGTTAATTTATGTTGTTAATTGACATTTTATGACTAATTATGCACATGAAATTTGTTATCATGTGATTACTTTTTATAATATAAAAAGTGCTTTGGGGTGGAGTTGGAAGTTCACAGTTAATAAAGTGAATGAAAGCGTTAATGTGGTGTCTGTACTTTTTCAGCAAGTTGGAATGGTCATAGCAGTTTAACTGTGGATGTTATTTGTGAGTGGCAGTATAAGTTGGCTGCCATGTTCCCTCCAGGTTTAAATGACTTCATATCCATTGCACCCTTATTACATGAAAGAGCAAGTGAAATATAATGTATTGTATTGTAAAATATACTCAGTGGGGTATATATTTATGTTGTTTTATATATATATATATATATATATATATATATATATATATATATATATATATATATATGGGTCTACTTTAGAACATCGACACGCCAGTTCGCCGACACACAAACCACCGACAGCAAATAACCGACAACACACAATACCGACAACGCAAAACACCGAACACCATTACACCGACACACTAAACGTAAACAACACATTACACTACATTACATATCCACTAGCCCTAACCCAAACCCTAACCCTAAGGTCGGACACTACCGCACACTTCCCTACCTGCACCCTAACCCTAACTCACTTAACCCACCCCTAACCCTAAGGTCCGACACTACCGCACACTTACCCTACCTGCACCCTAACCCTAACTCACTTAACCCACCCCTAACCCTAAGGTCCGACACTACCGCACACTTACCCTACCTGCACCCTAACCCTAACTCACTTAACCCACTCCTAACCCTAAGGTCCGACAGTACCAGACACGTACCCTACCTGCACCATATTCCTAACTTACTTAACCCACCCTAAAACATAAACCCGTCACTAACACACACTTACATTACCCAAACCCTAACTCCGACACTACCGCACACTCACCTTTCACACACCCTAACCCTAAATCCCTCACTATTGCATACTTACCTGTCCACTCCCTAATCCAAAATCCCTCACTATCGCATACTTACCAAGTCGCTTACACGTTCCCCTTGTCGGTCTTCCAGCTGTCGGGATTTCAGCATGTCGGCCAACTCGTTGTCGGTCCTTTCGTTCCTCTTCCGTGTCAGCGAACTGACGTTTCGGTAATTTGAAGAGGACCCATATATATATATATATATATATATATATATATATATATATATATATGTGTGTGTGTGTGTGTGTGTTTATATATATATATATATATATATGTATGCATGTGTGTGTGTGTGTGTGTGTGTGTGTGTGTGTGTATGTGTAAATATATATATATATATATATATATATATATATATCTGGATCTACTTCATTACAACGACAGCCCACTTCACCAAAACCCAAAACAATGACACCACATCAACGAAACCCCAAAACAATGAACATTCACAACAACAAAACCCAAAACCACGAAACACCAACACAAACATCACAAACACACACATACACACACAACAACCCCAAAGTACCTAACACACAATACTATAAACCCCCCTGCACCCCCCATGTGGGGGGCTGTGCCACCCACACCCTTCTTTATTATTCAAACTCCGAGATTGCACAAACAGACACACAAGGTACACTTACACCCACACATTTCATTCCCAAACAAATACACACCACACTCACAACACACACTTACACACACCACTACCCCTCAAACAGACACTTACACATACATACTTACTGGCATCGGAACATTAGAAGCGCAAAACACAATCCTGTAATGTCCGGATTTTAAATTTCGCGCTTCTGGGGATTCGATGTTCTACAGTGTCAAACATCTGGTCCGAGCCCATATATATATATATATATATATATATATATATATATATATATATATATATATATGTGTGTGTGTGTGTATATACATATATTTTATTTAATAAAATAATGTGAGTGATTTTATCAAGAAATGTAATTATTTTTGGAATGGTGCCTTTAAAAATTGATAGCTGTTGTCATGTGATAGTTATATTATTAATTGGTAGGGGTATTTAAATGTTCCAGTCTTTTAAGTGAAGGTATTCTGATGGAGTCTCACTTGTTATGAGATGAAAGCACTAAATACTATTTGTATTTATTAAATATCTTATTCGCAGCTGGTGGTGTGCATATCAGGAGCCAATTATTTTTATTTTTCATAGTACTGTGAGTATGTTATTCACTAATGAATGAACTACATGGGCATAAGTGATAGAATATTTGACAGCCCTAGCTGTAACACTGAGTCAGCAGGAGTTGAAGATATTAAGGGTCTTTATAAAAGCAAGTAATTTAGATAATGGTTTTGTTGAAAGTAAGAAAGGACCACAATTGTCTGTTTAGTTGCATTCAACTAATAGAAAGCTAAAAGGAGTTTGAAAATAAACTATTGGCACTGTTCAGAGAGATAATATGAGAAAACAACATCTTAGTGGACCACCATTCTAAGTCAATGGATAGAGGAGACCAAAGGGAAAGGAAAGACAAAGCCATATTATATTGTGTGAATACAGACTGCATTGTGGGGAGAAGGCTTTTTTTTTTTCAAACACCTTAACTGAATTATCACTTGTGACATAGGCAAATTTACATTCATATAAAAGTAATCAAACTATATTAACATAAACATTATACTTCACATATATTGCTATATATCATATAACCTAAGCAATATTACATAAATTATTCAATTCCTACCTTTTTTTAAAACTAGAAACATCTTTATTAAACCATCACTTACTGCACAGGCAATCATACATTTATATAAATAAAAACAAACCACACCGAGACAATCCTAGTTGCAAGCATTTTATATCACAAATCATACTGACACACTCCCTGTTGTGGGGAGAAGACTCTTGGCTGAAAAGAATAAAATCAAGTCAGTTATGCTGTCCCACCATTGCAGTTTGTGGTGCAACAAACTAAGAAATATTATCACGTAGAATGGTGCAGAAATAGCACTACAAAGAATAACAAGATATGGTCAAATATATACTTTTCTGTCTGCAGTTTTCCTTTACCAAAATCTGATATTATAGTTCATAGTCATTTACCTGCACAATGAGACCTTTCATATATTAACCCCCCCCCACCCCCAACTGTGGAATACTGACTTTGCTCCCATTTAGTTTTTCTTCACAGGTTGAATCCAATAAGAGATTCGGTGCTTTCTTGCAGTTAACTTTTCCCTTTCCTTCCATGTGCACACCTGTCCTCTTGACTGTCCTCCCTTTTGTCCATTCTTCAGCTGCTGTCCTACTTCATCTGGCGCCATCCAGTTGTTTCCTGATTTTCTTCCTTGGTACATGCTGGTTCTTAGCTGTTCGCTGGAAAATACTGCTTCCTTGTTATGCTAATTTGCAGTCCTACTGTGCTGTATGGTGTTTTACATAATCATAGGATAACAGGATCGTAGGGTCTTCAAGACACATTAGTCAGTTCAAGGACCATTAAAGCCTTGACAGCACCCACTTTCATATGGCACTTTCTACCTCCAGGAGGGAAACGCAAGAAAGGTCCGGGAGAGTTTGTAGTTAACTCACCAGATGTTCTTCATGTTTCACTGTTGCAGTCATCACACTTGGGTTATCAGCCTGCAGGTAGCCATCAGTCGGCCCAAATACCAGTGTCTTAGTATTTCTGAGTTGGATGCTGTCGCTTCTTCCATGACGTCAGGTCATCAGGGGTATAAAAGCAGGCAGCGGAAGCCATTACCCCAGTCTTTCTTGCCGAGGAGGAGCCCGAAGCAGAAGCAGTTTGCAAGTGCTGGTCGACCGCTACCTGAAATTTTCATTTTTCGAGTTGATAATCCTGAAGTCTTCTAAAGCTAAGTACCCCATTGGGGATCCTTTTTTCTTGCTCTAACCGATGTCAGAAAAAGTTAACAACTGTCTTGCCTGTGGAAAGCAAATACCTCACAGAGATTTTCATTCTTACTACGTCACCTGTTTAGGCCCAGACCACGACATCCCTCACTGTCGGTTTTGTGCCTTGTTTAACACCTGGACCATTCGTCGTCAGGCTATTTTTGTTGCTAAATTCTTTCACTCTCGATCTCTGTATTCTGAAATGGCTTTGGTAAGCCATTCAACTATCGAT